>NC_070640.1:17715266-18015266 GCF_947347685.1 Pleuronectes platessa | reverse complement strand
TATTATCACCTGGATCAAGCAGACAACCTGGGAACAGTCTATTATCAGCAGGATCAAGCCGACAACCTGGTACCAGTCTCTTATCAGCAGGATCAAGCAGACAACCTGGGAACAGTCTATTATCAGCAGGATCAAGCCGACAACCTGGTACCAGTCTCTTATCACCAGGATCAAGGTGACAACCTGGAACCAGTCTATTATAACCCGGATCAAGCCGACAACCAGGGACCAGTCTATTATAAGCAGGATCAAGCAGACAACCTGGGACCAGTCTATTATCAGCAGGATCAAGCAGACAACCTGGGACCAGTCTATTATCACCTGGATCAAGCCGACAACCTGGGACTAGACTATTATCACCTGGATCAAGCCGACAACCTGGGACCAGTCTATTATCAGCAGGATCAAGCAGACAACCTGGGACCAGTCTATTATCACCCGGATCAAGCCGACAACCAGGGACCAGTCTATTATAAGCAGGATCAAGCAATCATTTCCTGTCCTTTAGAGCTCTTTGATCTGTTTTGACGTCTTTGTATGCTTTGATCTTTGTTGCTGCTGAGTTCTTTGAAATATTAGTTTATAAGGCTTGGGAGAGGAAATAAATACACTTTGGTGTTGGTTGCAAGCCTACAACCTGGGACCAGTCTATTATCACCAAGAACAAACCGACATCCAGGTACCAGTCATAACATGGATCAACTCTCCAACCTGGGACCAGTCTATTATCACCAGGATCAAGCCGACAACCAGGTACCAATCCATCATAATATGGATCACCTCGATCAAGGCGGTGGTCACCAGCGACCAGTCTATTATCACCTGGATCAAGCCGACAACCTGGGACCAGTCTATTATCACCTGGATCAAGCCGACAACCTGGGACCAGTCTATTATCACCTGGATCAAGCCGACAACCTGGGACTAGTCTATTATCAGCAGGATCAAGCCGACAACCAGCCCCCATTCTATTATCACCTGGATCAAGCCGACAACCTGGGACCAGTCTATTATCACCTGGATCAAGCCGACAACCTGGGACTAGTTCATTATCAGCAGGATCAAGCCGATAACCAGGGACCAGTCTATTATCAGCAGGATCAAGCCGACAACCTGGGACCAGTCTATTATCACCTGGATCAAGCAGACAACCTGGGACCAGTCTATTATCACCTGGATCAAGCCGACAACCTGGGACTAGTCTATTATCACCTGGATCAAGCCGACAACCTGGGACCAGTCTATTATCAGCAGGATCAAGCAGACAACCTGGGACCAGTCTATTATCACCCGGATCAAGCCGACAACCAGGGACCAGTCTATTATAAGCAGGATCAAGCAATCATTTCCTGTCCTTTAGAGCTCTTTGATCTGTTTTGACGTCTTTGTATGCTTTGATCTTTGTTGCTGCTGAGATCTTTGAAATATTAGTTTATAAGGCTTGGGAGAGGAAGTAAATACACTTTGGTGTTGGTTGCAAGCCTACAACCTGGGACCAGTCTATTATCACCAAGAACAAACCGACATCCAGGTACCAGTCATAACATGGATCAACTCTCCAACCTGGGACCAGTCTATTATAACCAGGATCAAGCCGACAACCAGGTACCAATCCATCATAATATGGATCACCTCGATCAAGGCGGTGGTCACCAGCGACCAGTCTATTATCACCTGGATCAAGCCGACAACCTGGGACCAGTCTATTATCAGCAGGATCAAGCCGACAACCTGGGACTAGTCTATTATCAGCAGGATCAAGCCGACAACCTGGGACCAGTCTATTATCACCTGGATCAAGCCGACAACCAGGGACCAGTCTATTATCACCTGGATCAAGGCGAAAACCTGGGACCAGTCTATTATCACCTGGATCAAGCCGACAACCTGGGACTAGTCTATTATCACCTGGATCAAGCCGACAACCTGGGACCAGTCTATTATCAGCAGGATCAAGCCGACAACCTGGGACTAGTCTATTATCAGCAGGATCAAGCCGACAACCTGGGACCAGTCTATTATCACCTGGATCAAGCCGACAACCAGGGACCAGTCTATTATCACCTGGATCAAGCCGACAACCTGGGACCAGTCTATTATCAGCAGGATCAAGCAGACAACCTGGGACCAGTCTATTATCACCCGGATCAAGCCGACAACCAGGGACCAGTCTATTATCCCCCGGATCAACTCGACAACCTGGGACCAGTCTATTATCAGCAGGATCAAGCCGACAACCAGGGACCTGTCCATTATCCCCCGGATCAACTCGACAACCTGGGACCAGTCTATTATCAGCAGGATCAAGCCGACAACCAGGGACCAGTCTATTATCACCCGGATCAAGCCGACAACCTGGGACCAGTCTATTATCAGCAGGATCAAGCAGACAACCTGGGAACAGTCTATTATCAGCAGGATCAAGCCGACAACCTGGTACCAGTCTCTTATCACCAGGATCAAGGTGACAACCTGGGACCAGTCTATTATCACCTGGATCAAGCCGACAACCTGGGACTAGTCTATTATCAGCAGGATCATGCCGACAATCTGGGACTAGTCTATTATCAGCAGGATCAAGCCGACAACCAGGGACCGGTCTATTATCACCCGGATCAAGCAGACAACCTGGGAACAGTCTATTATCAGCAGGATCAAGCAGACAACCTGGTACCAGTCTCTTATCAGCAGGATCAAGCAGACAACCTGGGAACAGTCTATTATCAGCAGGATCAAGCCGACAACCTGGTACCAGTCTCTTATCACCAGGATCAAGGTGACAACCTGGAACCAGTCTATTATAACCCGGATCAAGCCGACAACCAGGGACCAGTCTATTATAAGCAGGATCAAGCAGACAACCTGGGACCAGTCTATTATCAGCAGGATCAAGCAGACAACCTGGGACCAGTCTTTTATCACCTGGATCAAGCCGACAACCTGGGACTAGTCTATTATCACCTGGATCAAGCCGACAACCTGGGACCAGTCTATTATCAGCAGGATCAAGCAGACAACCTGGGACCAGTCTATTATCACCCGGATCAAGCCGACAACCAGGGACCAGTCTATTATAAGCAGGATCAAGCAATCATTTCCTGTCCTTTAGAGCTCTTTGATCTGTTTTGACGTCTTTGTATGCTTTGATCTTTGTTGCTGCTGAGATCTTTGAAATATTAGTTTATAAGGCTTGGGAGAGGAAGTAAATACACTTTGGTGTTGGTTGCAAGCCTAAAACCTGGGACCAGTCTATTATCACCAAGAACAAACCGACATCCAGGTACCAGTCATAACATGGATCAACTCTCCAACCTGGGACCAGTCTATTATCACCAGGATCAAGCCGACAACCAGGTACCAATCCATCATAATATGGATCACCTCGATCAAGGCGGTGGTCACCAGCGACCAGTCTATTATCACCTGGATCAAGCCGACAACCTGGGACCAGTCTATTTTCACCTGGATCAAGCCGACAACCTGGGACCAGTCTATTATCACCTGGATCAAGCCGACAACCTGGGACTAGTCTATTATCAGCAGGATCAAGCCGACAACCAGCCCCCATTCTATTATCACCTGGATCAAGCCGACAACCTGGGACCAGTCTATTATCACCTGGATCAAGCCGACAACCTGGGACTAGTTCATTATCAGCAGGATCAAGCCGATAACCAGGGACCAGTCTATTATCAGCAGGATCAAGCCGACAACCTGGGACCAGTCTATTATCACCTGGATCAAGCCGACAACCTGGGACTAGTCTATTATCACCAGGATCAAAGTGACAACCTGGAACCAGTCTATTATCACCCGGATCAAGCCGACAACCAGGGACCAGTCTATTATAAGCAGGATCAAGCAGACAACCTCGGACCAGTCTATTATCACATGGATCAAGCCGACAACCTGGGACTAGTCTGTTATCAGCAGGATCATGCCGACAACCAGGGACCAGTCTATTATCACCTGGATCAAGCCGACAACTCAGGACCAGTCTCTTATCACCAGGATCAAGCCGACAACCTGGTACCAGTCTCTTATCACCAGGATCAAGGTGACAACCTGGGACCAGTCTATTATCAGCAGGATCAAGCCGACAACCAGGGACCAGTCTATTATCACCTGGATCAAGCCGACAACCTGGGACCAGTCTATTATCAGCAGGATCAAGGCGACAACCTGGGACTAGTCTATTATCAGCAGGATCAAGCCGACAACCAGGGACCAGTCTATTATCACCAGGATCAAGCCGACAACCTGGGACCAGTCTATTATCACCTGGATCAAGCCGACAATCTGGGACTAGTCTATTATCACCCGGATCAAGCCGACAACCAGGGACCAGTCTATTATCACCTGGATCAAGCCGTCAACCTGGGACCAGTCTATTATCAGCAGGATCAAGCAGACAACCTGGGACCAGTCTATTATCACCCGGATCAAGCCGACAACCAGGGACCAGTCTATTATAAGCAGGATCAAGCAATCATTTCCTGTCCTTTAGAGCTCTTTGATCTGTTTTGACGTCTTTGTATGCTTTGATCTTTGTTGCTGCTGAGATCTTTGAAATATTAGTTTATAAGGCTTGGGAGAGGAAGTAAATACACTTTGGTGTTGGTTGCAAGCCTACAACCTGGGACCAGTCTATTATCACCAAGAACAAACCGACATCCAGGTACCAGTCATAACATGGATCAACTCTCCAACCTGGGACCAGTCTATTATCACCAGGATCAAGCCGACAACCAGGTACCAATCCATCATAATATGGATCACCTCGATCAAGGCGGTGGTCACCAGCGACCAGTCTATTATCACCGGGATCAAGCCTACAACCCGGGACCAGTCTATTATCACCTGGATCAAGCCGATAACCTGGGACCAGTCTATTATCAGCAGGATCAAGCCGACAACCTGGGACCAGTCTCTTATCACCAGGATCAAGCCGACAACCTGGGACCAGTCTATTATCAGCGGAATCAAGCCGACAACCTGGGACCAGTCTATTATCACCCGGATCAAGCAGACAACCTGGGACCAGTCTATTATCACCCGGATCAAGCCGACAACCAGGGACCAGTCTATTATAAGCAGGATCAAGCAATCATTTCCTGTCCTTTAGAGCTCTTTGATCTGTTTTGACGTCTTTGTATGCTTTGATCTTTGTTGCTGCTGAGATCTTTGAAATATTAGTTTATAAGGCTTGGGAGAGGAAGTAAATACACTTTGGTGTTGGTTGCAAGCCTACAACCTGGGACCAGTCTATTATCACCAAGAACAAACCGACATCCAGGTACCAGTCATAACATGGATCAACTCTCCAACCTGGGACCAGTCTATTATCACCAGGATCAACTCGACAACCTGGGACCAGTCTATTATCAGCAGGATCAAGCCGACAACCAGGGACCAGTCTATTATCACCCGGATCAAACCGACAACCTGGGACCAGTCTATTATCACCTGGATCAAACCGACAACCTGGGACTAGTCTATTATCAGCAGGATTATGCCGACAAGCAGGGACCAGTCTATTATCACCTGGATCAAGCCGACAACTAAGGACCAGTCTCTTATCACCAGGATCAAGCCGACAACCTGGGACCAGTCTATTATCACCCGGATCAAGCCGACAACCTGGGACCAGTCTATTATCAGCAGGATTATGCCGACAACCAGGGACCAGTCTATTATCAGCAGGATCAAGCCGACAACCTGGTACCAGTCTCTTATCACCAGGATCAAGGTGACAACCTGGGACCAGTCTATTATCAGCAGGATCAAGCCGACAACCAGGGACCAGTCTATTATCACCTGGATCAAGCCAACAACCTGGGACCAGTCTATTATCACCTGGATCAAGCCGACAACTAAGGACCAGTCTCTTATCACCAGGATCAAGCCGACAACCTGGGACCAGTCTATTATCACCCGGATCAAGCCGACAACCTGGGACCAGTCTATTATCAGCAGGATTATGCCGACAACCAGGGACCAGTCTATTATCAGCAGGATCAAGCCGACAACCTGGTACCAGTCTCTTATCACCAGGATCAAGGTGACAACCTGGGACCAGTCTATTATCAGCAGGATCAAGCCGACAACCAGGGACCAGTCTATTATCAGCAGGATCAAGCTGACAACCTGGGACCAGTCTCTTATCACCAGGATCAAGCCGACAACCTGGGACCAGTCTATTATCAGCAGGATCAAGCCGACAACCTGGGACCAGTCTATTATCACCTGGATCAAGCCGACAACCTGGGACTAGTCTCTTATCAGCAGGATCATGCCGACAACCAGGGACCAGTCTATCATCACCTGGATCAAGCCGACAACTCAGGACCAGTCTCTTATCACCAGGATCAAGCCGACAACCTGGGACTAGTCTATTATCAGCAGGATCAAGCCGACAACCAGGGACCAGTCTATTATCACCTGGATCAAGCCGACAACCTGGGACCAGTCTATTATCAGCAGGATCAAGCAGACAACCTGGGACCAGTCTATTATCACCTGGATCAAGTCGACAACCTGGGACCAGTCTATTATCAGCAGGATCAAGCCGACAACCTGGGACTAGTCTATTATCACCTGGATCAAGCCGACAACCTGGGACCAGTCTATTATCAGCAGGATCAAGCAGACAACCTGGGACCAGTCTATTATCACCCGGATCAAGCCGACAACCAGGGACCAGTCTATTATAAGCAGGATCAAGCAATCATTTCCTGTCCTTTAGAGCTCTTTGATCTGTTTTGACGTCTTTGTATGCTTTGATCTTTGTTGCTGCTGAGATTTTGAAATATTAGTTTAAAGGCTTGGGAGAGGAAGTAAATACACTTTGGTGTTGGTTGCAAGCCTACAACCTGGGACCAGTCTATTATCACCAAGAACAAACCGACATCCAGGTACCAGTCATAACATGGATCAACTCTCCAACCTGGGACCAGTCTATTATCACCAGGATCAAGCCAACAACCAGGTACCAATCCATCATAATATGGATCACCTCGATCAAGGCGGTGGTCACCAGCGACCAGTCTATTATCACCGGGATCAAGCCTACAACCCGGGACCAGTCTATTATCACCTGGATCAAGCCGATAACCTGGGACCAGTCTATTATCAGCAGGATCAAGCCGACAACCTGGGACCAGTCTATTATAAGCAGGATCAAGCAGACAACCTGGGACCAGTCTATTATCAGCAGGATCAAGCAGACAACCTGGGACCAGTCTATTATCACCTGGATCAAGCCGACAACCTGGGACTAGTCTATTATCACCTGGATCAAGCCGACAACCTGGGACCAGTCTATTATCAGCAGGATCAAGCAGACAACCTGGGACCAGTCTATTATCACCCGGATCAAGCCGACAACCAGGGACCAGTCTATTATAAGCAGGATCAAGCAATCATTTCCTGTCCTTTAGAGCTCTTTGATCTGTTTTGACGTCTTTGTATGCTTTGATCTTTGTTGCTGCTGAGATCTTTGAAATATTAGTTTATAAGGCTTGGGAGAGGAAGTAAATACACTTTGGTGTTGGTTGCAAGCCTACAACCTGGGACCAGTCTATTATCACCAAGAACAAACCGACATCCAGGTACCAGTCATAACATGGATCAACTCTCCAACCTGGGACCAGTCTATTATCACCAGGATCAAGCCGACAACCAGGTACCAATCCATCATAATATGGATCACCTCGATCAAGGCGGTGGTCACCAGCGACCAGTCTATTATCACCTGGATCAAGCCGACAACCTGGGACCAGTCTATTATCAGCAGGATCAAGCCGACAACCTGGGACTAGTCTATTATCAGCAGGATCAAGCCGACAACCTGGGACCAGTCTATTATCACCTGGATCAAGCCGACAACCAGGGACCAGTCTATTATCACCTGGATCAAGCCGAAAACCTGGGACCAGTCTATTATCACCTGGATCAAGCCGACAACCTGGGACTAGTCTAGTATCACCTGGATCAAGCCGACAACCTGGGACCAGTCTATTATCAGCAGGATCAAGCCGACAACCTGGGACTAGTCTATTATCAGCAGGATCAAGCCGACAACCTGGGACCAGTCTATTATCACCTGGATCACGCCGACAACCAGGGACCAGTCTATTATCACCTGGATCAAGCCGAAAACCTGGGACCAGTCTATTATCACCTGGATCAAGCCGACAACCTGGGACTAGTCTATTATCACCTGGATCAAGCCGACAACCTGGGACCAGTCTATTATCAGCAGGATCAAGCAGACAACCTG
This sequence comes from Pleuronectes platessa, assembly GCF_947347685.1. NCBI lineage: Eukaryota > Metazoa > Chordata > Actinopteri > Pleuronectiformes > Pleuronectidae > Pleuronectes > Pleuronectes platessa. Next base: position 18,006,985 of record NC_070640.1, on the reverse strand, counting down.
GGACCAGTCTATTATCACCCGGATCAAGCCGACAACCAGGGACCAGTCTATTATCCCCCGGATCAACTCGACAACCTGGGACCAGTCTATTATCAGCAGGATCAAGCCGACAACCAGGGACCAGTCCATTATCCCCCGGATCAACTCGACAACCTGGGACCAGTCTATTATCAGCAGGATCAAGCCGACAACCAGGGACCAGTCTATTATCACCCGGATCAAGCCGACAACCTGGGACCAGTCTATTATCAGCAGGATCAAGCAGACAACCTGGGAACAGTCTATTATCAGCAGGATCAAGCCGACAACCTGGTACCAGTCTCTTATCACCAGGATCAAGGTGACAACCTGGGACCAGTCTATTATCACCTGGATCAAGCCGACAACCTGGGACTAGTCTATTATCAGCAGGATCATGCCGACAATCTGGGACTAGTCTATTATCACCTGGATCAAGCCGACAACCTGGTACCAGTCTCTTATCAGCAGGATCAAGCAGACAACCTGGGACCAGTCTATTATCACCTGGATCAAGCAGACAACCTGGGAACAGTCTATTATCAGCAGGATCAAGCCGACAACCTGGTACCAGTCTCTTATCAGCAGGATCAAGCAGACAACCTGGGAACAGTCTATTATCAGCAGGATCAAGCCGACAACCTGGTACCAGTCTCTTATCACCAGGATCAAGGTGACAACCTGGAACCAGTCTATTATAACCCGGATCAAGCCGACAACCAGGGACCAGTCTATTATAAGCAGGATCAAGCAGACAACCTGGGACCAGTCTATTATCAGCAGGATCAAGCAGACAACCTGGGACCAGTCTATTATCACCTGGATCAAGCCGACAACCTGGGACTAGACTATTATCACCTGGATCAAGCCGACAACCTGGGACCAGTCTATTATCAGCAGGATCAAGCAGACAACCTGGGACCAGTCTATTATCACCCGGATCAAGCCGACAACCAGGGACCAGTCTATTATAAGCAGGATCAAGCAATCATTTCCTGTCCTTTAGAGCTCTTTGATCTGTTTTGACGTCTTTGTATGCTTTGATCTTTGTTGCTGCTGAGTTCTTTGAAATATTAGTTTATAAGGCTTGGGAGAGGAAATAAATACACTTTGGTGTTGGTTGCAAGCCTACAACCTGGGACCAGTCTATTATCACCAAGAACAAACCGACATCCAGGTACCAGTCATAACATGGATCAACTCTCCAACCTGGGACCAGTCTATTATCACCAGGATCAAGCCGACAACCAGGTACCAATCCATCATAATATGGATCACCTCGATCAAGGCGGTGGTCACCAGCGACCAGTCTATTATCACCTGGATCAAGCCGACAACCTGGGACCAGTCTATTATCACCTGGATCAAGCCGACAACCTGGGACCAGTCTATTATCACCTGGATCAAGCCGACAACCTGGGACTAGTCTATTATCAGCAGGATCAAGCCGACAACCAGCCCCCATTCTATTATCACCTGGATCAAGCCGACAACCTGGGACCAGTCTATTATCACCTGGATCAAGCCGACAACCTGGGACTAGTTCATTATCAGCAGGATCAAGCCGATAACCAGGGACCAGTCTATTATCAGCAGGATCAAGCCGACAACCTGGGACCAGTCTATTATCACCTGGATCAAGCAGACAACCTGGGACCAGTCTATTATCACCTGGATCAAGCCGACAACCTGGGACTAGTCTATTATCACCTGGATCAAGCCGACAACCTGGGACCAGTCTATTATCAGCAGGATCAAGCAGACAACCTGGGACCAGTCTATTATCACCCGGATCAAGCCGACAACCAGGGACCAGTCTATTATAAGCAGGATCAAGCAATCATTTCCTGTCCTTTAGAGCTCTTTGATCTGTTTTGACGTCTTTGTATGCTTTGATCTTTGTTGCTGCTGAGATCTTTGAAATATTAGTTTATAAGGCTTGGGAGAGGAAGTAAATACACTTTGGTGTTGGTTGCAAGCCTACAACCTGGGACCAGTCTATTATCACCAAGAACAAACCGACATCCAGGTACCAGTCATAACATGGATCAACTCTCCAACCTGGGACCAGTCTATTATAACCAGGATCAAGCCGACAACCAGGTACCAATCCATCATAATATGGATCACCTCGATCAAGGCGGTGGTCACCAGCGACCAGTCTATTATCACCTGGATCAAGCCGACAACCTGGGACCAGTCTATTATCAGCAGGATCAAGCCGACAACCTGGGACTAGTCTATTATCAGCAGGATCAAGCCGACAACCTGGGACCAGTCTATTATCACCTGGATCAAGCCGACAACCAGGGACCAGTCTATTATCACCTGGATCAAGGCGAAAACCTGGGACCAGTCTATTATCACCTGGATCAAGCCGACAACCTGGGACTAGTCTATTATCACCTGGATCAAGCCGACAACCTGGGACCAGTCTATTATCAGCAGGATCAAGCCGACAACCTGGGACTAGTCTATTATCAGCAGGATCAAGCCGACAACCTGGGACCAGTCTATTATCACCTGGATCAAGCCGACAACCAGGGACCAGTCTATTATCACCTGGATCAAGCCGACAACCTGGGACCAGTCTATTATCAGCAGGATCAAGCAGACAACCTGGGACCAGTCTATTATCGCCCGGATCAAGCCGACAACCAGGGACCAGTCTATTATCCCCCGGATCAACTCGACAACCTGGGACCAGTCTATTATCAGCAGGATCAAGCCGACAACCAGGGACCTGTCCATTATCCCCCGGATCAACTCGACAACCTGGGACCAGTCTATTATCAGCAGGATCAAGCCGACAACCAGGGACCAGTCTATTATCACCCGGATCAAGCCGACAACCTGGGACCAGTCTATTATCAGCAGGATCAAGCAGACAACCTGGGAACAGTCTATTATCAGCAGGATCAAGCCGACAACCTGGTACCAGTCTCTTATCACCAGGATCAAGGTGACAACCTGGGACCAGTCTATTATCACCTGGATCAAGCCGACAACCTGGGACTAGTCTATTATCAGCAGGATCATGCCGACAATCTGGGACTAGTCTATTATCAGCAGGATCAAGCCGACAACCAGGGACCGGTCTATTATCACCCGGATCAAGCAGACAACCTGGGAACAGTCTATTATCAGCAGGATCAAGCAGACAACCTGGTACCAGTCTCTTATCAGCAGGATCAAGCAGACAACCTGGGAACAGTCTATTATCAGCAGGATCAAGCCGACAACCTGGTACCAGTCTCTTATCACCAGGATCAAGGTGACAACCTGGAACCAGTCTATTATAACCCGGATCAAGCCGACAACCAGGGACCAGTCTATTATAAGCAGGATCAAGCAGACAACCTGGGACCAGTCTATTATCAGCAGGATCAAGCAGACAACCTGGGACCAGTCTTTTATCACCTGGATCAAGCCGACAACCTGGGACTAGTCTATTATCACCTGGATCAAGCCGACAACCTGGGACCAGTCTATTATCAGCAGGATCAAGCAGACAACCTGGGACCAGTCTATTATCACCCGGATCAAGCCGACAACCAGGGACCAGTCTATTATAAGCAGGATCAAGCAATCATTTCCTGTCCTTTAGAGCTCTTTGATCTGTTTTGACGTCTTTGTATGCTTTGATCTTTGTTGCTGCTGAGATCTTTGAAATATTAGTTTATAAGGCTTGGGAGAGGAAGTAAATACACTTTGGTGTTGGTTGCAAGCCTAAAACCTGGGACCAGTCTATTATCACCAAGAACAAACCGACATCCAGGTACCAGTCATAACATGGATCAACTCTCCAACCTGGGACCAGTCTATTATCACCAGGATCAAGCCGACAACCAGGTACCAATCCATCATAATATGGATCACCTCGATCAAGGCGGTGGTCACCAGCGACCAGTCTATTATCACCTGGATCAAGCCGACAACCTGGGACCAGTCTATTTTCACCTGGATCAAGCCGACAACCTGGGACCAGTCTATTATCACCTGGATCAAGCCGACAACCTGGGACTAGTCTATTATCAGCAGGATCAAGCCGACAACCAGCCCCCATTCTATTATCACCTGGATCAAGCCGACAACCTGGGACCAGTCTATTATCACCTGGATCAAGCCGACAACCTGGGACTAGTTCATTATCAGCAGGATCAAGCCGATAACCAGGGACCAGTCTATTATCAGCAGGATCAAGCCGACAACCTGGGACCAGTCTATTATCACCTGGATCAAGCCGACAACCTGGGACTAGTCTATTATCACCAGGATCAAAGTGACAACCTGGAACCAGTCTATTATCACCCGGATCAAGCCGACAACCAGGGACCAGTCTATTATAAGCAGGATCAAGCAGACAACCTCGGACCAGTCTATTATCACATGGATCAAGCCGACAACCTGGGACTAGTCTGTTATCAGCAGGATCATGCCGACAACCAGGGACCAGTCTATTATCACCTGGATCAAGCCGACAACTCAGGACCAGTCTCTTATCACCAGGATCAAGCCGACAACCTGGTACCAGTCTCTTATCACCAGGATCAAGGTGACAACCTGGGACCAGTCTATTATCAGCAGGATCAAGCCGACAACCAGGGACCAGTCTATTATCACCTGGATCAAGCCGACAACCTGGGACCAGTCTATTATCAGCAGGATCAAGGCGACAACCTGGGACTAGTCTATTATCAGCAGGATCAAGCCGACAACCAGGGACCAGTCTATTATCACCAGGATCAAGCCGACAACCTGGGACCAGTCTATTATCACCTGGATCAAGCCGACAATCTGGGACTAGTCTATTATCACCCGGATCAAGCCGACAACCAGGGACCAGTCTATTATCACCTGGATCAAGCCGTCAACCTGGGACCAGTCTATTATCAGCAGGATCAAGCAGACAACCTGGGACCAGTCTATTATCACCCGGATCAAGCCGACAACCAGGGACCAGTCTATTATAAGCAGGATCAAGCAATCATTTCCTGTCCTTTAGAGCTCTTTGATCTGTTTTGACGTCTTTGTATGCTTTGATCTTTGTTGCTGCTGAGATCTTTGAAATATTAGTTTATAAGGCTTGGGAGAGGAAGTAAATACACTTTGGTGTTGGTTGCAAGCCTACAACCTGGGACCAGTCTATTATCACCAAGAACAAACCGACATCCAGGTACCAGTCATAACATGGATCAACTCTCCAACCTGGGACCAGTCTATTATCACCAGGATCAAGCCGACAACCAGGTACCAATCCATCATAATATGGATCACCTCGATCAAGGCGGTGGTCACCAGCGACCAGTCTATTATCACCGGGATCAAGCCTACAACCCGGGACCAGTCTATTATCACCTGGATCAAGCCGATAACCTGGGACCAGTCTATTATCAGCAGGATCAAGCCGACAACCTGGGACCAGTCTCTTATCACCAGGATCAAGCCGACAACCTGGGACCAGTCTATTATCAGCGGAATCAAGCCGACAACCTGGGACCAGTCTATTATCACCCGGATCAAGCAGACAACCTGGGACCAGTCTATTATCACCCGGATCAAGCCGACAACCAGGGACCAGTCTATTATAAGCAGGATCAAGCAATCATTTCCTGTCCTTTAGAGCTCTTTGATCTGTTTTGACGTCTTTGTATGCTTTGATCTTTGTTGCTGCTGAGATCTTTGAAATATTAGTTTATAAGGCTTGGGAGAGGAAGTAAATACACTTTGGTGTTGGTTGCAAGCCTACAACCTGGGACCAGTCTATTATCACCAAGAACAAACCGACATCCAGGTACCAGTCATAACATGGATCAACTCTCCAACCTGGGACCAGTCTATTATCACCAGGATCAAGCCGACAACCAGGTACCAATCCATCATAATATGGATCACCTCGATCAAGGCGGTGGTCACCAGCGACCAGTCTATTATCACCGGGATCAAGCCTACAACCCGGGACCAGTCTATTATCACCTGGATCAAGCCGATAACCTGGGACCAGTCTATTATCAGCAGGATCAAGCCGACAACCTGGGACCAGTCTCTTATCACCAGGATCAAGCCGACAACCTGGGACCAGTCTATTATCAGCGGAATCAAGCCGACAACCTGGGACCAGTCTATTATCACCCGGATCAAGCCGACAACCAGGGACCAGTCTATTATCACCTGGATCAGGCCGACAACCCAGGACCAGTCCATTATCCCCCGGATCAACTCGACAACCTGGGACCAGTCTATTATCAGCAGGATCAAGCCGACAACCAGGGACCAGTCTATTATCACCCGGATCAAGCCGACAACCTGGGACCAGTCTATTATCAGCAGGATCAAGCAGACAACCTGGGACCAGTCTATTATCACCCGGATCAAGCCGACAACCAGGGACCAGTCTATTATAAGCAGGATCAAGCAATCATTTCCTGTCCTTTAGAGCTCTTTGATCTGTTTTGACGTCTTTGTATGCTTTGATCTTTGTTGCTGCTGAGATCTTTGAAATATTAGTTTATAAGGCTTGTGAGAGGAAGTAAATACACTTTGGTGTTGGTTGCAAGCCTACAACCTGGGACCAGTCTATTATCACCAAGAACAAACCGACATCCAGGTACCAGTCATAACATGGATCAACTCTCCAACCTGGGACCAGTCTATTATCACCAGGATCAACTCGACAACCTGGGACCAGTCTATTATCAGCAGGATCAAGCCGACAACCAGGGACCAGTCTATTATCACCCGGATCAAACCGACAACCTGGGACCAGTCTATTATCACCTGGATCAAACCGACAACCTGGGACTAGTCTATTATCAGCAGGATTATGCCGACAAGCAGGGACCAGTCTATTATCACCTGGATCAAGCCGACAACTAAGGACCAGTCTCTTATCACCAGGATCAAGCCGACAACCTGGGACCAGTCTATTATCACCCGGATCAAGCCGACAACCTGGGACCAGTCTATTATCAGCAGGATTATGCCGACAACCAGGGACCAGTCTATTATCAGCAGGATCAAGCCGACAACCTGGTACCAGTCTCTTATCACCAGGATCAAGGTGACAACCTGGGACCAGTCTATTATCAGCAGGATCAAGCCGACAACCAGGGACCAGTCTATTATCACCTGGATCAAGCCAACAACCTGGGACCAGTCTATTATCACCTGGATCAAGCCGACAACTAAGGACCAGTCTCTTATCACCAGGATCAAGCCGACAACCTGGGACCAGTCTATTATCACCCGGATCAAGCCGACAACCTGGGACCAGTCTATTATCAGCAGGATTATGCCGACAACCAGGGACCAGTCTATTATCAGCAGGATCAAGCCGACAACCTGGTACCAGTCTCTTATCACCAGGATCAAGGTGACAACCTGGGACCAGTCTATTATCAGCAGGATCAAGCCGACAACCAGGGACCAGTCTATTATCAGCAGGATCAAGCTGACAACCTGGGACCAGTCTCTTATCACCAGGATCAAGCCGACAACCTGGGACCAGTCTATTATCAGCAGGATCAAGCCGACAACCTGGGACCAGTCTATTATCACCTGGATCAAGCCGACAACCTGGGACTAGTCTCTTATCAGCAGGATCATGCCGACAACCAGGGACCAGTCTATCATCACCTGGATCAAGCCGACAACTCAGGACCAGTCTCTTATCACCAGGATCAAGCCGACAACCTGGGACTAGTCTATTATCAGCAGGATCAAGCCGACAACCAGGGACCAGTCTATTATCACCTGGATCAAGCCGACAACCTGGGACCAGTCTATTATCAGCAGGATCAAGCAGACAACCTGGGACCAGTCTATTATCACCTGGATCAAGTCGACAACCTGGGACCAGTCTATTATCAGCAGGATCAAGCCGACAACCTGGGACTAGTCTATTATCACCTGGATCAAGCCGACAACCTGGGACCAGTCTATTATCAGCAGGATCAAGCAGACAACCTGGGACCAGTCTATTATCACCCGGATCAAGCCGACAACCAGGGACCAGTCTATTATAAGCAGGATCAAGCAATCATTTCCTGTCCTTTAGAGCTCTTTGATCTGTTTTGACGTCTTTGTATGCTTTGATCTTTGTTGCTGCTGAGATTTTGAAATATTAGTTTAAAGGCTTGGGAGAGGAAGTAAATACACTTTGGTGTTGGTTGCAAGCCTACAACCTGGGACCAGTCTATTATCACCAAGAACAAACCGACATCCAGGTACCAGTCATAACATGGATCAACTCTCCAACCTGGGACCAGTCTATTATCACCAGGATCAAGCCAACAACCAGGTACCAATCCATCATAATATGGATCACCTCGATCAAGGCGGTGGTCACCAGCGACCAGTCTATTATCACCGGGATCAAGCCTACAACCCGGGACCAGTCTATTATCACCTGGATCAAGCCGATAACCTGGGACCAGTCTATTATCAGCAGGATCAAGCCGACAACCTGGGACCAGTCTATCATCAGCAGGATCAAGCCGACAACCTGGTACCAGTCTCTTATCAGCAGGATCAAGCCGACAACCTGGGACCAGTCTCTTATCACCAGGATCAAGCCGACAACCTGGGACCAGTCTATTATCAGCGGGATCAAGCCGACAACCTGGGACCAGTCCATTATCACCCGGATCAAGCCGACAACCAGGGACCAGTCTATTATCAGCTGGATCAGGCCGACAACCCGGGACCAGTCTATTATCACCCGGATCAAGCCGACAACCAGGGACCAGTCTATTATCATTTGGATCAGGCCGACAACCCGGGACCAGTCCATTATCCCCCGGATCAACTTGACAACCTGGGACCAGTCTATTATCAGCAGGATCAAGCAGACAACCAGGGACCAGTCTATTATCACCCGGATCAAGCCGACAACCTGGGACCAGTCTATTATCAGCAGGATCAAGCAGACAACCTGGGAACAGTCTATTATCAGCAGGATCAAGCCGACAACCTGGTACCAGTCTCTTATCACCAGGATCAAGGTGACAACCTGGAACCAGTCTATTATCACCCGGATCAAGCCGACAACCAGGGACCAGTCTATTATAAGCAGGATCAAGCAGACAACCTGGGACCAGTCTATTATCACCTGGATCAAGCCTACTACCTGGGACTAGTCTATTATAAGCAGGATCAAGCTGACAACTCAGGACCAGTCTCTTATCACCAGGATAAAGCCGACAACCTGGGACCAGTCTATTATCAGCAGGATCAAGCCGACAACCTGGGACCAGTCTATTATCATATGGATCAAGCCGACAACCTGGGACTAGTCTGTTATCAGCAGGATCATGCCGACAACCAGGGACCAGTCTATTATCACCTGGATCAAGCCGACAACTCAGGACCAGTCTCTTATCACCAGGATCAAGCCGACAACCTGGTACCAGTCTCTTATCACCAGGATCAAGGTGACAACCTGGGACCAGTCTATTATCAGCAGGATCAAGCCGACAACCAGGGACCAGTCTATTATCACCTGGATCAAGCCGACAACCTGGGACCAGTCTATTATCAGCAGGATCAAGGCGACAACCTGGGACTAGTCTATTATCAGCAGGATCAAGCCGACAACCAGGGACCAGTCTATTATCACCTGGATCAAGCCGACAACCTGGGACCAGTCTATTATCACCTGGATCAAGCCGACAATCTGGGACTAGTCTATTATCACCCGGATCAAGCCGACAACCAGGGACCAGTCAATTATCACCTGGATCAAGCCGTCAACCTGGGACCAGTCTATTATCAGCAGGATCAAGCAGACAACCTGGGACCAGTCTATTATCACCCGGATCAAGCCGACAACCAGGGACCAGTCTATTATAAGCAGGATCAAGCAATCATTTCCTGTCCTTTAGAGCTCTTTGGTCTGTTTTGACGTCTTTGTATGCTTTGATCTTTGTTGCTGCTGAGATCTTTGAAATATTAGTTTATAAGGCTTGGGAGAGGAAGTAAATACACTTTGGTGTTGGTTGCAAGCCTACAACCTGGGACCAGTCTATTATCACCAAGAACAAACCGACATCCAGGTACCAGTCATAACATGGATCAACTCTCCAACCTGGGACCAGTCTATTATCACCAGGATCAAGCCGACAACCAGGTACCAATCCATCATAATATCGATCACCTCGATCAAGGCGGTGGTCACCAGCGACCAGTCTATTATCACCGGGATCAAGCCTACAACCCGGGACCAGTCTATTATCACCTGGATCAAGCCGATAACCTGGGACCAGTCTCTTATCAGCAGGATCAAGCCGACAACCTGGGACCAGTCTCTTATCACCAGGATCAAGCCGACAACCTGGGACCAGTCTATTATCAGCGGAATCAAGCCGACAACCTGGGACCAGTCTATTATCACCCGGATCAAGCCGACAACCAGGGACCAGTCTATTATCACCTGGATCAGGCCGACAACCCAGGACCAGTCCATTATCCCCCGGATCAACTCGACAACCTGGGACCAGTCTATTATCAGCAGGATCAAGCCGACAACCAGGGACCAGTCTATTATCACCCGGATCAAGCCGACAACCTGGGACCAGTCTATTATCAGCAGGATCAAGCAGACAACCTGGGAACAGTCTATTATCAGCAGGATCAAGCCGACAACCTGGTACCAGTCTCTTATCACCAGGATCAAGGTGACAGCCTGGAACCAGTCTATTATCACCCGGATCAAGCCGACAACCAGGGACCAGTCTCTTATCACCAGGATCAAGCCGACAACCTGGGACCAGTCTATTATCACCCGGATCAAGCCGACAACCTGGGACCAGTCTATTATCAACAGCATCAAGCAGACAACCTGGGAACAGTCTATTATCAGCAGGATCAAGCCGACAACCTGGTACCAGTCTCTTATCACCAGGATCAAGGTGACAACCTGGAACCAGTCTATTATCACCCGGATCAAGCCGACAACCAGGGACCAGTCTATTATAAGCAGGATCAAGCAGACAACCTGGGACCAGTCTATTATCAGCAGGATCAAGCAGACAACCTGGGACCAGTCTATTATCAGCAGGATCAAGCCGACAACCAGGGACCAGTCTATTATCACCTGGATCAAGCCGTCAACCTGGGACCAGTCTATTATCAGCAGGATCAAGCAGACAACCTGGGACCAGTCTATTATCACCCGGATCAAGCCGACAACCAGGGACCAGTCTATTATCCCCCGGATCAACTCGAAAACCAGGGACCAGTCCATTATCCCCCGGATCAACTCGACAACCTGGGACCAGTCTATTATCAGCAGGATCAAGCCGACAACCAGGGACCAGTCTATTATCACCCGGATCAAGCCGACAACCTGGGACCAGTCTATTATCACCTGGATCAGGCCGACAACCCGGGACCAGTCCATTATCCCCCGGATCAACTCGACAACCTTGGACCAGTCTATTATCAGCAGGATCAAGCCGACAACCAGGGACCAGTCCATTATCCCCCGGATCAACTCGACAACCTGGGACCAGTCTATTATCAGCAGGATCAAGCCGACAACCAGGGACCAGTCTATTATCACCCGGATCAAGCCGACAACCTGAGACCAGTCTATTATCAGCAGGATCAAGCAGACAACCTGGGAACAGTCTATTATCAGCAGGATCAAGCCGACAACCTGGTACCAGTCTATTATCAGCAGGATCAAGCAGACAACCTGGGACCAGTCTATTATCACCCGGATCAAGCCGACAACCAGGGACCAGTCTATTATAAGCAGGATCAAGCAATCATTTCCTGTCCTTTAGAGCTCTTTGATCTGTTTTGACGTCTTTGTATGCTTTGATCTTTGTTGCTGCTGAGATCTTTGAAATATTAGTTTATAAGGCTTGGGAGAGGAAGTAAATACACTTTGGTGTTGGTTGCAAGCCTACAACCTGGGACCAGTCTATTATCACCAAGAACAAACCGACATCCAGGTACCAGTCATAACATGGATCAACTCTCCAACCTGGGACCAGTCTATTATCACCAGGATCAAGCCGACAACCAGGTACCAATCCATCATAATATGGATCACCTCGATCAAGGCGGTGGTCACCAGCGACCAGTCTATTATCACCTGGATCAAGCCGACAACCTGGGACTAGTCTATTATCACCTGGATCAAGCCGACAACCTGGGACCAGTCTATTATCAGCAGGATCAAGCAGACAACCTGGGACCAGTCTATTATCACCCGGATCAAGCCGACAACCAGGGACCAGTCTATTATCCCCCGGATCAACTCGACAACCAGGGACCAGTCCATTATCCCCCGGATCAACTCGACAACCTGGGACCAGTCTATTATCAGCAGGATCAAGCCGACAACCAGGGACCAGTCTATTATCACCCGGATCAAGCCGACAACCTGGGACCAGTCTATTATCACCTGGATCAGGCCGACAACCCGGGACCAGTCCATTATCCCCCGGATCAACTCGACAACCTGGGACCAGTCTATTATCAGCAGGATCAAGCCGACAACCAGGGACCAGTCCATTATCCCCCGGATCAACTCGACAACCTGGGACCAGTCTATTATCAGCAGGATCAAGCCGACAACCAGGGACCAGTCTATTATCACCCGGATCAAGCCGACAACCTGAGACCAGTCTATTATCAGCAGGATCAAGCAGACAACCTGGGAACAGTCTATTATCAGCAGGATCAAGCCGACAACCTGGTACCAGTCTCTTATCACCAGGATCAAGGTGACAACCTGGGACCAGTCTATTATCAGCAGGATCAAGCCGACAACCAGGGACCAGTCTATTATCACCTGGATCAAGCCGACAACCTGGGACCAGTCTATTATCAGCAGGATCAAGGCGACAACCTGGGACTAGTCTATTATCAGCAGGATCAAGCCGACAACCAGGGACCAGTCTATTATCACCCGGATCAAGCCGACAACCTGGGACCAGTCTATTATCACCTGGATCAAGCCGACAACCAGGGACCAGTCTATTATCACCCGGATCAAGCCGACAACCTGGGACCAGTCTATTATCAGCAGGATCAAGCAGACAACCTGGGAACAGTCTATTATCAGCAGGATCAAGCCGACAACCAGGGACCAGTCTATTATAAGCAGGATCAAGCAATCATTTCCTGTCCTTTAGAGCTCTTTGATCTGTTTTGACGTCTTTGTATGCTTTGATCTTTGTTGCTGCTGAGATCTTTGAAATATTAGTTTATAAGGCTTGGGAGAGGAAGTAAATACACTTTGGTGTTGGTTGCAAGCCTACAACCTGGGACCAGTCTATTATCACCAAGAACAAACCGACATCCAGGTGCCAGTCATAACATGGATCAACTCTCCAACCTGGGACCAGTCTATTATCACCAGGATCAAGCCGACAACCAGGTACCAATCCATCATAATATGGATCACCTCGATCAAGGCGGTGGTCACCAGCGACCAGTCTATTATCACCTGGATCAAGCCGACAACCTGGGACCAGTCTATTATCAGCAGGATCAAGCCGACAACCTGGGACTAGTCTATTATCAGCAGGATCAAGCCGACAACCTGGGACCAGTCTATTATCACCTGGATCAAGCCGACAACCAGGGACCAGTCTATTATCACCTGGATCAAGCCGAAAACCTGGGACCAGTCTATTATCACCTGGATCAAGCCGACAACCTGGGACTAGTCTATTATCACCTGGATCAAGCCGACAACCTGGGACCAGTCTATTATCAGCAGGATCAAGCCGACAACCTGGGACTAGTCTATTATCAGCAGGATCAAGCCGACAACCTGGGACCAGTCTATTATCACCTGGATCAAGCCGACAACCAGGGACCAGTCTATTATCACCTGGATCAAGCCGAAAACCTGGGACCAGTCTATTATCACCTGGATCAAGCCGACAACCTGGGACTAGTCTATTATCACCTGGATCAAGCCGACAACCTGGGACCAGTCTATTATCAGCAGGATCAAGCAGACAACCTGGGACCAGTCTATTATCACCCTGATCAAGCCGACAACCAGGGACCAGTCTATTATCCCCCGGATCAACTCGACAACCTGGGACCAGTCTATTATCAGCAGGATCAAGCCGACAACCAGGGACCAGTCCATTATCCCCCGGATCAACTCGACAACCTGGGACCAGTCTATTATCAGCAGGATCAAGCCGACAACCAGGGACCAGTCCATTATCCCCCGGATCAACTCGACAACCTGGGACCAGTCTATTATCAGCAGGATCAAGCCGACAACCAGGGACCAGTCTATTATCACCCGGATCAAGCCGACAACCTGGGACCAGTCTATTATCAGCAGGATCAAGCAGACAACCTGGGAACAGTCTATTATCAGCAGGATCAAGCCGACAACCTGGTACCAGTCTCTTATCACCAGGATCAAGGTGACAACCTGGGACCAGTCTATTATCAGCAGGATCAAGCCGACAACCAGGGACCAGTCTATTATCACCTGGATCAAGCCGACAACCTGGGACTAGTCTATTATCAGCAGGATCATGCCGACAATCTGGGACTAGTCTATTATCAGCAGGATCAAGCCGACAACCAGGGACCAGTCTATTATCACCCGGATCAAGCCGACAACCTGGGACCAGTCTATTATAAGCAGGATCAAGCAGACAACCTGGGAACAGTCTATTATCAGCAGGATCAAGCCGACAACCTGGTACCAGTCTCTTATCAGCAGGATCAAGCAGACAACCTGGGAACAGTCTATTATCAGCAGGATCAAGCCGACAACCTGGTACCAGTCTCTTATCACCAGGATCAAGGTGACAACCTGGAACCAGTCTATTATAACCCGGATCAAGCCGACAACCAGGGACCAGTCTATTATAAGCAGGATCAAGCAGACAACCTGGGACCAGTCTATTATCAGCAGGATCAAGCAGACAACCTGGGACCAGTCTATTATCACCTGGATCAAGCCGACAACCTGGGACTAGTCTATTATCACCTGGATCAAGCCGACAACCTGGGACCAGTCTATTATCAGCAGGATCAAGCAGACAACCTGGGACCAGTCTATTATCACCCGGATCAAGCCGACAACCAGGGACCAGTCTATTATAAGCAGGATCAAGCAATCATTTCCTGTCCTTTAGAGCTCTTTGATCTGTTTTGACGTCTTTGTATGCTTTGATCTTTGTTGCTGCTGAGATCTTTGAAATATTAGTTTATAAGGCTTGGGAGAGGAAGTAAATACACTTTGGTGTTGGTTGCAAGCCTACAACCTGGGACCAGTCTATTATCACCAAGAACAAACCGACATCCAGGTACCAGTCATAACATGGATCAACTCTCCAACCTGGGACCAGTCTATTATCACCAGGATCAAGCCGACAACCAGGTACCAATCCATCATAATATGGATCACCTCGATCAAGGCGGTGGTCACCAGCGACCAGTCTATTATCACCTGGATCAAGCCGACAACCTGGGACCAGTCTATTATCAGCAGGATCAAGCCGACAACCTGGGACTAGTCTATTATCAGCAGGATCAAGCCGACAACCTGGGACCAGTCTATTATCACCTGGATCAAGCCGACAACCAGGGACCAGTCTATTATCACCTGGATCAAGCCGAAAACCTGGGACCAGTCTATTATCACCTGGATCAAGCCGACAACCTGGGACTAGTCTATTATCACCTGGATCAAGCCGACAACCTGGGACCAGTCTATTATCAGCAGGATCAAGCCGACAACCTGGGACTAGTCTATTATCAGCAGGATCAAGCCGACAACCTGGGACCAGTCTATTATCACCTGGATCACGCCGACAACCAGGGACCAGTCTATTATCACCTGGATCAAGCCGAAAACCTGGGACCAGTCTATTATCACCTGGATCAAGCCGACAACCTGGGACTAGTCTATTATCACCTGGATCAAGCCGACAACCTGGGACCAGTCTATTATCAGCAGGATCAAGCAGACAACCTGGGACCAGTCTATTATCACCCGGATCAAGCCGACAACCAGGGACCAGTCTATTATCCCCCGGATCAACTCGACAACCTGGGACCAGTCTATTATCAGCAGGATCAAGCCGACAACCAGGGACCAGTCCATTATCCCCCGGATCAACTCGACAACCTGGGACCAGTCTATTATCAGCAGGATCAAGCCGACAACCAGGGACCAGTCTATTATCACCCGGATCAAGCCGACAACCTGGGACCAGTCTATTATCAGCAGGATCAAGCAGACAACCTGGGAACAGTCTATTATCAGCAGGATCAAGCCGACAACCTGGTACCAGTCTCTTATCACCAGGATCAAGGTGACAACCTGGGACCAGTCTATTATCACCTGGATCAAGCCGACAACCTGGGACTAGTCTATTATCAGCAGGATCATGCCGACAATCTGGGACTAGTCTATTATCACCTGGATCAAGCCGACAACCTGGTACCAGTCTCTTATCAGCAGGATCAAGCAGACAACCTGGGACCAGTCTATTATCACCTGGATCAAGCAGACAACCTGGGAACAGTCTATTATCAGCAGGATCAAGCCGACAACCTGGTACCAGTCTCTTATCAGCAGGATCAAGCAGACAACCTGGGAACAGTCTATTATCAGCAGGATCAAGCCGACAACCTGGTACCAGTCTCTTATCACCAGGATCAAGGTGACAACCTGGAACCAGTCTATTATAACCCGGATCAAGCCGACAACCAGGGACCAGTCTATTATAAGCAGGATCAAGCAGACAACCTGGGACCAGTCTATTATCAGCAGGATCAAGCAGACAACCTGGGACCAGTCTATTATCACCTGGATCAAGCCGACAACCTGGGACTAGACTATTATCACCTGGATCAAGCCGACAACCTGGGACCAGTCTATTATCAGCAGGATCAAGCAGACAACCTGGGACCAGTCTATTATCACCCGGATCAAGCCGACAACCAGGGACCAGTCTATTATAAGCAGGATCAAGCAATCATTTCCTGTCCTTTAGAGCTCTTTGATCTGTTTTGACGTCTTTGTATGCTTTGATCTTTGTTGCTGCTGAGTTCTTTGAAATATTAGTTTATAAGGCTTGGGAGAGGAAATAAATACACTTTGGTGTTGGTTGCAAGCCTACAACCTGGGACCAGTCTATTATCACCAAGAACAAACCGACATCCAGGTACCAGTCATAA
The DNA here is from genome assembly GCF_947347685.1 of Pleuronectes platessa. Classification (NCBI taxonomy): domain Eukaryota; kingdom Metazoa; phylum Chordata; class Actinopteri; order Pleuronectiformes; family Pleuronectidae; genus Pleuronectes; species Pleuronectes platessa. The sequence goes on along the minus strand of NC_070640.1, from coordinate 17,989,789 downwards.
CATGGATCAACTCTCCAACCTGGGACCAGTCTATTATCACCAGGATCAAGCCGACAACCAGGTACCAATCCATCATAATATGGATCACCTCGATCAAGGCGGTGGTCACCAGCGACCAGTCTATTATCACCTGGATCAAGCCGACAACCTGGGACCAGTCTATTATCACCTGGATCAAGCCGACAACCTGGGACCAGTCTATTATCACCTGGATCAAGCCGACAACCTGGGACTAGTCTATTATCAGCAGGATCAAGCCGACAACCAGCCCCCATTCTATTATCACCTGGATCAAGCCGACAACCTGGGACCAGTCTATTATCACCTGGATCAAGCCGACAACCTGGGACTAGTTCATTATCAGCAGGATCAAGCCGATAACCAGGGACCAGTCTATTATCAGCAGGATCAAGCCGACAACCTGGGACCAGTCTATTATCACCTGGATCAAGCAGACAACCTGGGACCAGTCTATTATCACCTGGATCAAGCCGACAACCTGGGACTAGTCTATTATCACCTGGATCAAGCCGACAACCTGGGACCAGTCTATTATCAGCAGGATCAAGCAGACAACCTGGGACCAGTCTATTATCACCCGGATCAAGCCGACAACCAGGGACCAGTCTATTATAAGCAGGATCAAGCAATCATTTCCTGTCCTTTAGAGCTCTTTGATCTGTTTTGACGTCTTTGTATGCTTTGATCTTTGTTGCTGCTGAGATCTTTGAAATATTAGTTTATAAGGCTTGGGAGAGGAAGTAAATACACTTTGGTGTTGGTTGCAAGCCTACAACCTGGGACCAGTCTATTATCACCAAGAACAAACCGACATCCAGGTACCAGTCATAACATGGATCAACTCTCCAACCTGGGACCAGTCTATTATAACCAGGATCAAGCCGACAACCAGGTACCAATCCATCATAATATGGATCACCTCGATCAAGGCGGTGGTCACCAGCGACCAGTCTATTATCACCTGGATCAAGCCGACAACCTGGGACCAGTCTATTATCAGCAGGATCAAGCCGACAACCTGGGACTAGTCTATTATCAGCAGGATCAAGCCGACAACCTGGGACCAGTCTATTATCACCTGGATCAAGCCGACAACCAGGGACCAGTCTATTATCACCTGGATCAAGGCGAAAACCTGGGACCAGTCTATTATCACCTGGATCAAGCCGACAACCTGGGACTAGTCTATTATCACCTGGATCAAGCCGACAACCTGGGACCAGTCTATTATCAGCAGGATCAAGCCGACAACCTGGGACTAGTCTATTATCAGCAGGATCAAGCCGACAACCTGGGACCAGTCTATTATCACCTGGATCAAGCCGACAACCAGGGACCAGTCTATTATCACCTGGATCAAGCCGACAACCTGGGACCAGTCTATTATCAGCAGGATCAAGCAGACAACCTGGGACCAGTCTATTATCACCCGGATCAAGCCGACAACCAGGGACCAGTCTATTATCCCCCGGATCAACTCGACAACCTGGGACCAGTCTATTATCAGCAGGATCAAGCCGACAACCAGGGACCTGTCCATTATCCCCCGGATCAACTCGACAACCTGGGACCAGTCTATTATCAGCAGGATCAAGCCGACAACCAGGGACCAGTCTATTATCACCCGGATCAAGCCGACAACCTGGGACCAGTCTATTATCAGCAGGATCAAGCAGACAACCTGGGAACAGTCTATTATCAGCAGGATCAAGCCGACAACCTGGTACCAGTCTCTTATCACCAGGATCAAGGTGACAACCTGGGACCAGTCTATTATCACCTGGATCAAGCCGACAACCTGGGACTAGTCTATTATCAGCAGGATCATGCCGACAATCTGGGACTAGTCTATTATCAGCAGGATCAAGCCGACAACCAGGGACCGGTCTATTATCACCCGGATCAAGCAGACAACCTGGGAACAGTCTATTATCAGCAGGATCAAGCAGACAACCTGGTACCAGTCTCTTATCAGCAGGATCAAGCAGACAACCTGGGAACAGTCTATTATCAGCAGGATCAAGCCGACAACCTGGTACCAGTCTCTTATCACCAGGATCAAGGTGACAACCTGGAACCAGTCTATTATAACCCGGATCAAGCCGACAACCAGGGACCAGTCTATTATAAGCAGGATCAAGCAGACAACCTGGGACCAGTCTATTATCAGCAGGATCAAGCAGACAACCTGGGACCAGTCTTTTATCACCTGGATCAAGCCGACAACCTGGGACTAGTCTATTATCACCTGGATCAAGCCGACAACCTGGGACCAGTCTATTATCAGCAGGATCAAGCAGACAACCTGGGACCAGTCTATTATCACCCGGATCAAGCCGACAACCAGGGACCAGTCTATTATAAGCAGGATCAAGCAATCATTTCCTGTCCTTTAGAGCTCTTTGATCTGTTTTGACGTCTTTGTATGCTTTGATCTTTGTTGCTGCTGAGATCTTTGAAATATTAGTTTATAAGGCTTGGGAGAGGAAGTAAATACACTTTGGTGTTGGTTGCAAGCCTAAAACCTGGGACCAGTCTATTATCACCAAGAACAAACCGACATCCAGGTACCAGTCATAACATGGATCAACTCTCCAACCTGGGACCAGTCTATTATCACCAGGATCAAGCCGACAACCAGGTACCAATCCATCATAATATGGATCACCTCGATCAAGGCGGTGGTCACCAGCGACCAGTCTATTATCACCTGGATCAAGCCGACAACCTGGGACCAGTCTATTTTCACCTGGATCAAGCCGACAACCTGGGACCAGTCTATTATCACCTGGATCAAGCCGACAACCTGGGACTAGTCTATTATCAGCAGGATCAAGCCGACAACCAGCCCCCATTCTATTATCACCTGGATCAAGCCGACAACCTGGGACCAGTCTATTATCACCTGGATCAAGCCGACAACCTGGGACTAGTTCATTATCAGCAGGATCAAGCCGATAACCAGGGACCAGTCTATTATCAGCAGGATCAAGCCGACAACCTGGGACCAGTCTATTATCACCTGGATCAAGCCGACAACCTGGGACTAGTCTATTATCACCAGGATCAAAGTGACAACCTGGAACCAGTCTATTATCACCCGGATCAAGCCGACAACCAGGGACCAGTCTATTATAAGCAGGATCAAGCAGACAACCTCGGACCAGTCTATTATCACATGGATCAAGCCGACAACCTGGGACTAGTCTGTTATCAGCAGGATCATGCCGACAACCAGGGACCAGTCTATTATCACCTGGATCAAGCCGACAACTCAGGACCAGTCTCTTATCACCAGGATCAAGCCGACAACCTGGTACCAGTCTCTTATCACCAGGATCAAGGTGACAACCTGGGACCAGTCTATTATCAGCAGGATCAAGCCGACAACCAGGGACCAGTCTATTATCACCTGGATCAAGCCGACAACCTGGGACCAGTCTATTATCAGCAGGATCAAGGCGACAACCTGGGACTAGTCTATTATCAGCAGGATCAAGCCGACAACCAGGGACCAGTCTATTATCACCAGGATCAAGCCGACAACCTGGGACCAGTCTATTATCACCTGGATCAAGCCGACAATCTGGGACTAGTCTATTATCACCCGGATCAAGCCGACAACCAGGGACCAGTCTATTATCACCTGGATCAAGCCGTCAACCTGGGACCAGTCTATTATCAGCAGGATCAAGCAGACAACCTGGGACCAGTCTATTATCACCCGGATCAAGCCGACAACCAGGGACCAGTCTATTATAAGCAGGATCAAGCAATCATTTCCTGTCCTTTAGAGCTCTTTGATCTGTTTTGACGTCTTTGTATGCTTTGATCTTTGTTGCTGCTGAGATCTTTGAAATATTAGTTTATAAGGCTTGGGAGAGGAAGTAAATACACTTTGGTGTTGGTTGCAAGCCTACAACCTGGGACCAGTCTATTATCACCAAGAACAAACCGACATCCAGGTACCAGTCATAACATGGATCAACTCTCCAACCTGGGACCAGTCTATTATCACCAGGATCAAGCCGACAACCAGGTACCAATCCATCATAATATGGATCACCTCGATCAAGGCGGTGGTCACCAGCGACCAGTCTATTATCACCGGGATCAAGCCTACAACCCGGGACCAGTCTATTATCACCTGGATCAAGCCGATAACCTGGGACCAGTCTATTATCAGCAGGATCAAGCCGACAACCTGGGACCAGTCTCTTATCACCAGGATCAAGCCGACAACCTGGGACCAGTCTATTATCAGCGGAATCAAGCCGACAACCTGGGACCAGTCTATTATCACCCGGATCAAGCAGACAACCTGGGACCAGTCTATTATCACCCGGATCAAGCCGACAACCAGGGACCAGTCTATTATAAGCAGGATCAAGCAATCATTTCCTGTCCTTTAGAGCTCTTTGATCTGTTTTGACGTCTTTGTATGCTTTGATCTTTGTTGCTGCTGAGATCTTTGAAATATTAGTTTATAAGGCTTGGGAGAGGAAGTAAATACACTTTGGTGTTGGTTGCAAGCCTACAACCTGGGACCAGTCTATTATCACCAAGAACAAACCGACATCCAGGTACCAGTCATAACATGGATCAACTCTCCAACCTGGGACCAGTCTATTATCACCAGGATCAAGCCGACAACCAGGTACCAATCCATCATAATATGGATCACCTCGATCAAGGCGGTGGTCACCAGCGACCAGTCTATTATCACCGGGATCAAGCCTACAACCCGGGACCAGTCTATTATCACCTGGATCAAGCCGATAACCTGGGACCAGTCTATTATCAGCAGGATCAAGCCGACAACCTGGGACCAGTCTCTTATCACCAGGATCAAGCCGACAACCTGGGACCAGTCTATTATCAGCGGAATCAAGCCGACAACCTGGGACCAGTCTATTATCACCCGGATCAAGCCGACAACCAGGGACCAGTCTATTATCACCTGGATCAGGCCGACAACCCAGGACCAGTCCATTATCCCCCGGATCAACTCGACAACCTGGGACCAGTCTATTATCAGCAGGATCAAGCCGACAACCAGGGACCAGTCTATTATCACCCGGATCAAGCCGACAACCTGGGACCAGTCTATTATCAGCAGGATCAAGCAGACAACCTGGGACCAGTCTATTATCACCCGGATCAAGCCGACAACCAGGGACCAGTCTATTATAAGCAGGATCAAGCAATCATTTCCTGTCCTTTAGAGCTCTTTGATCTGTTTTGACGTCTTTGTATGCTTTGATCTTTGTTGCTGCTGAGATCTTTGAAATATTAGTTTATAAGGCTTGTGAGAGGAAGTAAATACACTTTGGTGTTGGTTGCAAGCCTACAACCTGGGACCAGTCTATTATCACCAAGAACAAACCGACATCCAGGTACCAGTCATAACATGGATCAACTCTCCAACCTGGGACCAGTCTATTATCACCAGGATCAACTCGACAACCTGGGACCAGTCTATTATCAGCAGGATCAAGCCGACAACCAGGGACCAGTCTATTATCACCCGGATCAAACCGACAACCTGGGACCAGTCTATTATCACCTGGATCAAACCGACAACCTGGGACTAGTCTATTATCAGCAGGATTATGCCGACAAGCAGGGACCAGTCTATTATCACCTGGATCAAGCCGACAACTAAGGACCAGTCTCTTATCACCAGGATCAAGCCGACAACCTGGGACCAGTCTATTATCACCCGGATCAAGCCGACAACCTGGGACCAGTCTATTATCAGCAGGATTATGCCGACAACCAGGGACCAGTCTATTATCAGCAGGATCAAGCCGACAACCTGGTACCAGTCTCTTATCACCAGGATCAAGGTGACAACCTGGGACCAGTCTATTATCAGCAGGATCAAGCCGACAACCAGGGACCAGTCTATTATCACCTGGATCAAGCCAACAACCTGGGACCAGTCTATTATCACCTGGATCAAGCCGACAACTAAGGACCAGTCTCTTATCACCAGGATCAAGCCGACAACCTGGGACCAGTCTATTATCACCCGGATCAAGCCGACAACCTGGGACCAGTCTATTATCAGCAGGATTATGCCGACAACCAGGGACCAGTCTATTATCAGCAGGATCAAGCCGACAACCTGGTACCAGTCTCTTATCACCAGGATCAAGGTGACAACCTGGGACCATTCTATTATCAGCAGGATCAAGCCGACAACCAGGGACCAGTCTATTATCAGCAGGATCAAGCTGACAACCTGGGACCAGTCTCTTATCACCAGGATCAAGCCGACAACCTGGGACCAGTCTATTATCAGCAGGATCAAGCCGACAACCTGGGACCAGTCTATTATCACCTGGATCAAGCCGACAACCTGGGACTAGTCTCTTATCAGCAGGATCATGCCGACAACCAGGGACCAGTCTATCATCACCTGGATCAAGCCGACAACTCAGGACCAGTCTCTTATCACCAGGATCAAGCCGACAACCTGGGACTAGTCTATTATCAGCAGGATCAAGCCGACAACCAGGGACCAGTCTATTATCACCTGGATCAAGCCGACAACCTGGGACCAGTCTATTATCAGCAGGATCAAGCAGACAACCTGGGACCAGTCTATTATCACCTGGATCAAGTCGACAACCTGGGACCAGTCTATTATCAGCAGGATCAAGCCGACAACCTGGGACTAGTCTATTATCACCTGGATCAAGCCGACAACCTGGGACCAGTCTATTATCAGCAGGATCAAGCAGACAACCTGGGACCAGTCTATTATCACCCGGATCAAGCCGACAACCAGGGACCAGTCTATTATAAGCAGGATCAAGCAATCATTTCCTGTCCTTTAGAGCTCTTTGATCTGTTTTGACGTCTTTGTATGCTTTGATCTTTGTTGCTGCTGAGATTTTGAAATATTAGTTTAAAGGCTTGGGAGAGGAAGTAAATACACTTTGGTGTTGGTTGCAAGCCTACAACCTGGGACCAGTCTATTATCACCAAGAACAAACCGACATCCAGGTACCAGTCATAACATGGATCAACTCTCCAACCTGGGACCAGTCTATTATCACCAGGATCAAGCCAACAACCAGGTACCAATCCATCATAATATGGATCACCTCGATCAAGGCGGTGGTCACCAGCGACCAGTCTATTATCACCGGGATCAAGCCTACAACCCGGGACCAGTCTATTATCACCTGGATCAAGCCGATAACCTGGGACCAGTCTATTATCAGCAGGATCAAGCCGACAACCTGGGACCAGTCTATCATCAGCAGGATCAAGCCGACAACCTGGTACCAGTCTCTTATCAGCAGGATCAAGCCGACAACCTGGGACCAGTCTCTTATCACCAGGATCAAGCCGACAACCTGGGACCAGTCTATTATCAGCGGGATCAAGCCGACAACCTGGGACCAGTCCATTATCACCCGGATCAAGCCGACAACCAGGGACCAGTCTATTATCAGCTGGATCAGGCCGACAACCCGGGACCAGTCTATTATCACCCGGATCAAGCCGACAACCAGGGACCAGTCTATTATCATTTGGATCAGGCCGACAACCCGGGACCAGTCCATTATCCCCCGGATCAACTTGACAACCTGGGACCAGTCTATTATCAGCAGGATCAAGCAGACAACCAGGGACCAGTCTATTATCACCCGGATCAAGCCGACAACCTGGGACCAGTCTATTATCAGCAGGATCAAGCAGACAACCTGGGAACAGTCTATTATCAGCAGGATCAAGCCGACAACCTGGTACCAGTCTCTTATCACCAGGATCAAGGTGACAACCTGGAACCAGTCTATTATCACCCGGATCAAGCCGACAACCAGGGACCAGTCTATTATAAGCAGGATCAAGCAGACAACCTGGGACCAGTCTATTATCACCTGGATCAAGCCTACTACCTGGGACTAGTCTATTATAAGCAGGATCAAGCTGACAACTCAGGACCAGTCTCTTATCACCAGGATAAAGCCGACAACCTGGGACCAGTCTATTATCAGCAGGATCAAGCCGACAACCTGGGACCAGTCTATTATCATATGGATCAAGCCGACAACCTGGGACTAGTCTGTTATCAGCAGGATCATGCCGACAACCAGGGACCAGTCTATTATCACCTGGATCAAGCCGACAACTCAGGACCAGTCTCTTATCACCAGGATCAAGCCGACAACCTGGTACCAGTCTCTTATCACCAGGATCAAGGTGACAACCTGGGACCAGTCTATTATCAGCAGGATCAAGCCGACAACCAGGGACCAGTCTATTATCACCTGGATCAAGCCGACAACCTGGGACCAGTCTATTATCAGCAGGATCAAGGCGACAACCTGGGACTAGTCTATTATCAGCAGGATCAAGCCGACAACCAGGGACCAGTCTATTATCACCTGGATCAAGCCGACAACCTGGGACCAGTCTATTATCACCTGGATCAAGCCGACAATCTGGGACTAGTCTATTATCACCCGGATCAAGCCGACAACCAGGGACCAGTCAATTATCACCTGGATCAAGCCGTCAACCTGGGACCAGTCTATTATCAGCAGGATCAAGCAGACAACCTGGGACCAGTCTATTATCACCCGGATCAAGCCGACAACCAGGGACCAGTCTATTATAAGCAGGATCAAGCAATCATTTCCTGTCCTTTAGAGCTCTTTGGTCTGTTTTGACGTCTTTGTATGCTTTGATCTTTGTTGCTGCTGAGATCTTTGAAATATTAGTTTATAAGGCTTGGGAGAGGAAGTAAATACACTTTGGTGTTGGTTGCAAGCCTACAACCTGGGACCAGTCTATTATCACCAAGAACAAACCGACATCCAGGTACCAGTCATAACATGGATCAACTCTCCAACCTGGGACCAGTCTATTATCACCAGGATCAAGCCGACAACCAGGTACCAATCCATCATAATATCGATCACCTCGATCAAGGCGGTGGTCACCAGCGACCAGTCTATTATCACCGGGATCAAGCCTACAACCCGGGACCAGTCTATTATCACCTGGATCAAGCCGATAACCTGGGACCAGTCTCTTATCAGCAGGATCAAGCCGACAACCTGGGACCAGTCTCTTATCACCAGGATCAAGCCGACAACCTGGGACCAGTCTATTATCAGCGGAAATAAGCCGACAACCTGGGACCAGTCTATTATCACCCGGATCAAGCCGACAACCAGGGACCAGTCTATTATCACCTGGATCAGGCCGACAACCCAGGACCAGTCCATTATCCCCCGGATCAACTCGACAACCTGGGACCAGTCTATTATCAGCAGGATCAAGCCGACAACCAGGGACCAGTCTATTATCACCCGGATCAAGCCGACAACCTGGGACCAGTCTATTATCAGCAGGATCAAGCAGACAACCTGGGAACAGTCTATTATCAGCAGGATCAAGCCGACAACCTGGTACCAGTCTCTTATCACCAGGATCAAGGTGACAGCCTGGAACCAGTCTATTATCACCCGGATCAAGCCGACAACCAGGGACCAGTCTCTTATCACCAGGATCAAGCCGACAACCTGGGACCAGTCTATTATCACCCGGATCAAGCCGACAACCTGGGACCAGTCTATTATCAACAGCATCAAGCAGACAACCTGGGAACAGTCTATTATCAGCAGGATCAAGCCGACAACCTGGTACCAGTCTCTTATCACCAGGATCAAGGTGACAACCTGGAACCAGTCTATTATCACCCGGATCAAGCCGACAACCAGGGACCAGTCTATTATAAGCAGGATCAAGCAGACAACCTGGGACCAGTCTATTATCAGCAGGATCAAGCAGACAACCTGGGACCAGTCTATTATCAGCAGGATCAAGCCGACAACCAGGGACCAGTCTATTATCACCTGGATCAAGCCGTCAACCTGGGACCAGTCTATTATCAGCAGGATCAAGCAGACAACCTGGGACCAGTCTATTATCACCCGGATCAAGCCGACAACCTGGGACCAGTCTCTTATCACCAGGATCAAGCCGACAACCTGGGACCAGTCTATTATCAGCGGGATAAAGCCGACAACCTGGGACCAGTCCATTATCACCCGGATCAAGCAGACAACCAGGGACCAGTCTATTATCAGCTGGATCAGGCCGACAACCCGTGACCAGTCTATTATCACCCGGATCAAGCCGACAACCAGGGACCAGTCTATTATCATTTGGATCAGGCCGACAACCCGGGACCAGTCCATTATCCCCCGGATCAACTTGACAACCTGGGACCAGTCTATTATCAGCAGGATCAAGCCGACAACCAGGGACCAGTCTATTATCACCCGGATCAAGCCGACAACCTGGGACCAGTCTATTATCAGCAGGATCAAGCAGACAACCTGGGAACAGTCTATTATCAGCAGGATCAAGCCGACAACCTGGTACCAGTCTCTTATCACCAGGATCAAGGTGACAACCTGGAACCAGTCTATTATCACCCGGATCAAGCCGACAACCAGGGACCAGTCTATTATAAGCAGGATCAAGCAGACAACCTGGGACCAGTCTATTATCACCTGGATCAAGCCGACTACCTGGGACTAGTCTATTATAAGCAGGATCAAGCTGACAACTCAGGACCAGTCTCTTATCACCAGGATAAAGCCGACAACCTGGGACCAGTCTATTATCAGCAGGATCAAGCCGACAACCTGGGACCAGTCTATTATCACATGGATCAAGCCGACAACCTGGGACTAGTCTGTTATCAGCAGGATCATGCCGACAACCAGGGACCAGTCTATTATCACCTGGATCAAGCCGACAACTCAGGACCAGTCTCTTATCACCAGGATCAAGCCGACAACCTGGTACCAGTCTCTTATCACCAGGATCAAGGTGACAACCTGGGACCAGTCTATTATCAGCAGGATCAAGCCGACAACCAGGGACCAGTCTATTATCACCTGGATCAAGGTGACAACCTGGGACCAGTCTATTATCAGCAGGATCAAGGCGACAACCTGGGACTAGTCTATTATCAGCAGGATCAAGCCGACAACCAGGGACCAGTCTATTATCACCTGGATCAAGCCGACAACCTGGGACCAGTCTATTATCACCTGGATCAAGCCGACAATCTGGGACTAGTCTATTATCACCCGGATCAAGCCGACAACCAGGGACCAGTCTATTATCACCTGGATCAAGCCGTCAACCTGGGACCAGTCTATTATCAGCAGGATCAAGCAGACAACCTGGGACCAGTCTATTATCACCCGGATCAAGCCGACAACCAGGGACCAGTCTATTATAAGCAGGATCAAGCAATCATTTCCTGTCCTTTAGAGCTCTTTGATCTGTTTTGACGTCTTTGTATGCTTTGATCTTTGTTGCTGCTGAGATCTTTGAAATATTAGTTTATAAGGCTTGGGAGAGGAAGTAAATACACTTTGGTGTTGGTTGCAAGCCTACAACCTGGGACCAGTCTATTATCACCAAGAACAAACCGACATCCAGGTACCAGTCATAACATGGATCAACTCTCCAACCTGGGACCAGTCTATTATCACCAGGATCAAGCCGACAACCAGGTACCAATCCATCATAATATGGATCACCTCGATCAAGGCGGTGGTCACCAGCGACCAGTCTATTATCACCGGGATCAAGCCTACAACCCGGGACCAGTCTATTATCACCTGGATCAAGCCGATAACCTGGGACCAGTCTCTTATCAGCAGGATCAAGCCGACAACCTGGGACCAGTCTCTTATCACCAGGATCAAGCCGACAACCTGGGACCAGTCTATTATCAGCGGAATCAAGCCGACAACCTGGGACCAGTCTATTATCACCCGGATCAAGCCGACAACCAGGGACCAGTCTATTATCACCTGGATCAGGCCGACAACCCAGGACCAGTCCATTATCCCCCGGATCAACTCGACAACCTGGGACCAGTCTATTATCAGCAGGATCAAGCCGACAACCAGGGACCAGTCTATTATCACCCGGATCAAGCCGACAACCTGGGACCAGTCTATTATCAGCAGGATCAAGCAGACAACCTGGGAACAGTCTATTATCAGCAGGATCAAGCCGACAACCTGGTACCAGTCTCTTATCACCAGGATCAAGGTGACAGCCTGGAACCAGTCTATTATCACCCGGATCAAGCCGACAACCAGGGACCAGTCTCTTATCACCAGGATCAAGCCGACAACCTGGGACCAGTCTATTATCACCCGGATCAAGCCGACAACCTGGGACCAGTCTATTATCAACAGCATCAAGCAGACAACCTGGGAACAGTCTATTATCAGCAGGATCAAGCCGACAACCTGGTACCAGTCTCTTATCACCAGGATCAAGGTGACAACCTGGAACCAGTCTATTATCACCCGGATCAAGCCGACAACCAGGGACCAGTCTATTATAAGCAGGATCAAGCAGACAACCTGGGACCAGTCTATTATCAGCAGGATCAAGCAGACAACCTGGGACCAGTCTATTATCAGCAGGATCAAGCCGACAACCAGGGACCAGTCTATTATCACCTGGATCAAGCCGTCAACCTGGGACCAGTCTATTATCAGCAGGATCAAGCAGACAACCTGGGACCAGTCTATTATCACCCGGATCAAGCCGACAACCAGGGACCAGTCTATTATCCCCCGGATCAACTCGAAAACCAGGGACCAGTCCATTATCCCCCGGATCAACTCGACAACCTGGGACCAGTCTATTATCAGCAGGATCAAGCCGACAACCAGGGACCAGTCTATTATCACCCGGATCAAGCCGACAACCTGGGACCAGTCTATTATCACCTGGATCAGGCCGACAACCCGGGACCAGTCCATTATCCCCCGGATCAACTCGACAACCTTGGACCAGTCTATTATCAGCAGGATCAAGCCGACAACCAGGGACCAGTCCATTATCCCCCGGATCAACTCGACAACCTGGGACCAGTCTATTATCAGCAGGATCAAGCCGACAACCAGGGACCAGTCTATTATCACCCGGATCAAGCCGACAACCTGAGACCAGTCTATTATCAGCAGGATCAAGCAGACAACCTGGGAACAGTCTATTATCAGCAGGATCAAGCCGACAACCTGGTACCAGTCTATTATCAGCAGGATCAAGCAGACAACCTGGGACCAGTCTATTATCACCCGGATCAAGCCGACAACCAGGGACCAGTCTATTATAAGCAGGATCAAGCAATCATTTCCTGTCCTTTAGAGCTCTTTGATCTGTTTTGACGTCTTTGTATGCTTTGATCTTTGTTGCTGCTGAGATCTTTGAAATATTAGTTTATAAGGCTTGGGAGAGGAAGTAAATACACTTTGGTGTTGGTTGCAAGCCTACAACCTGGGACCAGTCTATTATCACCAAGAACAAACCGACATCCAGGTACCAGTCATAACATGGATCAACTCTCCAACCTGGGACCAGTCTATTATCACCAGGATCAAGCCGACAACCAGGTACCAATCCATCATAATATGGATCACCTCGATCAAGGCGGTGGTCACCAGCGACCAGTCTATTATCACCTGGATCAAGCCGACAACCTGGGACTAGTCTATTATCACCTGGATCAAGCCGACAACCTGGGACCAGTCTATTATCAGCAGGATCAAGCAGACAACCTGGGACCAGTCTATTATCACCCGGATCAAGCCGACAACCAGGGACCAGTCTATTATCCCCCGGATCAACTCGACAACCAGGGACCAGTCCATTATCCCCCGGATCAACTCGACAACCTGGGACCAGTCTATTATCAGCAGGATCAAGCCGACAACCAGGGACCAGTCTATTATCACCCGGATCAAGCCGACAACCTGGGACCAGTCTATTATCACCTGGATCAGGCCGACAACCCGGGACCAGTCCATTATCCCCCGGATCAACTCGACAACCTGGGACCAGTCTATTATCAGCAGGATCAAGCCGACAACCAGGGACCAGTCCATTATCCCCCGGATCAACTCGACAACCTGGGACCAGTCTATTATCAGCAGGATCAAGCCGACAACCAGGGACCAGTCTATTATCACCCGGATCAAGCCGACAACCTGAGACCAGTCTATTATCAGCAGGATCAAGCAGACAACCTGGGAACAGTCTATTATCAGCAGGATCAAGCCGACAACCTGGTACCAGTCTCTTATCACCAGGATCAAGGTGACAACCTGGGACCAGTCTATTATCAGCAGGATCAAGCCGACAACCAGGGACCAGTCTATTATCACCTGGATCAAGCCGACAACCTGGGACCAGTCTATTATCAGCAGGATCAAGGCGACAACCTGGGACTAGTCTATTATCAGCAGGATCAAGCCGACAACCAGGGACCAGTCTATTATCACCCGGATCAAGCCGACAACCTGGGACCAGTCTATTATCACCTGGATCAAGCCGACAACCAGGGACCAGTCTATTATCACCCGGATCAAGCCGACAACCTGGGACCAGTCTATTATCAGCAGGATCAAGCAGACAACCTGGGAACAGTCTATTATCAGCAGGATCAAGCCGACAACCTGGTACCAGTCTCTTATCAGCAGGATCAAGCAGACAACCTGGGAACAGTCTATTATCAGCAGGATCAAGCCGACAACCTGGTACCAGTCTCTTATCACCAGGATCAAGGTGACAACCTGGAACCAGTCTATTATCACCCGGATCAAGCCGACAACCAGGGACCAGTCTATTATAAGCAGGATCAAGCAGACAACCTGGGACCAGTCTATTATCAGCAGGATCAAGCAGACAACCTGGGACCAGTCTATTATCACCTGGATCAAGCCGACAACCTGGGACTAGTCTATTATCACCTGGATCAAGCCGACAACCTGGGACCAGTCTATTATCAGCAGGATCAAGCAGACAACCTGGGACCAGTCTATTATCACCCGGATCAAGCCGACAACCAGGGACCAGTCTATTATAAGCAGGATCAAGCAATCATTTCCTGTCCTTTAGAGCTCTTTGATCTGTTTTGACGTCTTTGTATGCTTTGATCTTTGTTGCTGCTGAGATCTTTGAAATATTAGTTTATAAGGCTTGGGAGAGGAAGTAAATACACTTTGGTGTTGGTTGCAAGCCTACAACCTGGGACCAGTCTATTATCACCAAGAACAAACCGACATCCAGGTACCAGTCATAACATGGATCAACTCTCCAACCTGGGACCAGTCTATTATCACCAGGATCAAGCCGACAACCAGGTACCAATCCATCATAATATGGATCACCTCGATCAAGGCGGTGGTCACCAGCGACCAGTCTATTATCACCTGGATCAAGCCGACAACCTGGGACTAGTCTATTATCACCTGGATCAAGCCGACAACCTGGGACCAGTCTATTATCAGCAGGATCAAGCAGACAACCTGGGACCAGTCTATTATCACCCGGATCAAGCCGACAACCAGGGACCAGTCTATTATCCCCCGGATCAACTCGACAACCAGGGACCAGTCCATTATCCCCCGGATCAACTCGACAACCTGGGACCAGTCTATTATCAGCAGGATCAAGCCGACAACCAGGGACCAGTCTATTATCACCCGGATCAAGCCGACAACCTGGGACCAGTCTATTATCACCTGGATCAGGCCGACAACCCGGGACCAGTCCATTATCCCCCGGATCAACTCGACAACCTGGGACCAGTCTATTATCAGCAGGATCAAGCCGACAACCAGGGACCAGTCCATTATCCCCCGGATCAACTCGACAACCTGGGACCAGTCTATTATCAGCAGGATCAAGCCGACAACCAGGGACCAGTCTATTATCACCCGGATCAAGCCGACAACCTGAGACCAGTCTATTATCAGCAGGATCAAGCAGACAACCTGGGAACAGTCTATTATCAGCAGGATCAAGCCGACAACCTGGTACCAGTCTCTTATCACCAGGATCAAGGTGACAACCTGGGACCAGTCTATTATCAGCAGGATCAAGCCGACAACCAGGGACCAGTCTATTATCACCTGGATCAAGCCGACAACCTGGGACCAGTCTATTATCAGCAGGATCAAGGCGACAACCTGGGACTAGTCTATTATCAGCAGGATCAAGCCGACAACCAGGGACCAGTCTATTATCACCCGGATCAAGCCGACAACCTGGGACCAGTCTATTATCACCTGGATCAAGCCGACAACCAGGGACCAGTCTATTATCACCCGGATCAAGCCGACAACCTGGGACCAGTCTATTATCAGCAGGATCAAGCAGACAACCTGGGAACAGTCTATTATCAGCAGGATCAAGCCGACAACCTGGTACCAGTCTCTTATCAGCAGGATCAAGCAGACAACCTGGGAACAGTCTATTATCAGCAGGATCAAGCCGACAACCTGGTACCAGTCTCTTATCACCAGGATCAAGGTGACAACCTGGAAC
The DNA here is from genome assembly GCF_947347685.1 of Pleuronectes platessa. Taxonomy (NCBI): domain Eukaryota; kingdom Metazoa; phylum Chordata; class Actinopteri; order Pleuronectiformes; family Pleuronectidae; genus Pleuronectes; species Pleuronectes platessa. The sequence goes on along the minus strand of NC_070640.1, from coordinate 17,973,367 downwards.
CAGTCTATTATCACCCGGATCAAGCCGACAACCAGGGACCAGTCTATTATAAGCAGGATCAAGCAGACAACCTGGGACCAGTCTATTATCAGCAGGATCAAGCAGACAACCTGGGACCAGTCTATTATCACCTGGATCAAGCCGACAACCTGGGACTAGTCTATTATCACCTGGATCAAGCCGACAACCTGGGACCAGTCTATTATCAGCAGGATCAAGCAGACAACCTGGGACCAGTCTATTATCACCCGGATCAAGCCGACAACCAGGGACCAGTCTATTATAAGCAGGATCAAGCAATCATTTCCTGTCCTTTAGAGCTCTTTGATCTGTTTTGACGTCTTTGTATGCTTTGATCTTTGTTGCTGCTGAGATCTTTGAAATATTAGTTTATAAGGCTTGGGAGAGGAAGTAAATACACTTTGGTGTTGGTTGCAAGCCTACAACCTGGGACCAGTCTATTATCACCAAGAACAAACCGACATCCAGGTACCAGTCATAACATGGATCAACTCTCCAACCTGGGACCAGTCTATTATCACCAGGATCAAGCCGACAACCAGGTACCAATCCATCATAATATGGATCACCTCGATCAAGGCGGTGGTCACCAGCGACCAGTCTATTATCACCTGGATCAAGCCGACAACCTGGGACCAGTCTATTATCAGCAGGATCAAGCCGACAAACTGGGACTAGTCTATTATCAGCAGGATCAAGCCGACAACCTGGGACCAGTCTATTATCACCTGGATCAAGCCGACAACCAGGGACCAGTCTATTATCACCTGGATCAAGCCGAAAACCTGGGACCAGTCTATTATCACCTGGATCAAGCCGACAACCTGGGACTAGTCTATTATCACCTGGATCAAGCCGACAACCTGGGACCAGTCTATTATCAGCAGGATCAAGCCAACAACCTGGGACTAGTCTATTATCAGCAGGATCAAGCCGACAACCTGGGACCAGTCTATTATCACCCGGATCAAGCCGACAACCAGGGACCAGTCTATTATCCCCCGGATCAAGCCGACAACCAGGGACCAGTCTATTATCAGCAGGATCAAGCCGACAACCAGGGACCAGTCTATTATCACCTGGATCAAGCCGACAACCTGGGACCAGTATATTATCAGCAGGATCAAGGCGACAACCTGGGACTAGTCTATTATCAGCAGGATCAAGCCGACAACCAGGGACCAGTCTATTATCACCCGGATCAAGCCGACAACCTGGGACCAGTCTATTATCACCTGGATCAAGCCGACAACCAGGGACCAGTCTATTATCACCCGGATCAAGCCGACAACCTGGGACCAGTCTATTATCAGCAGGATCAAGCAGACAACCTGGGAACAGTCTATTATCAGCAGGATCAAGCCGACAACCTGGTACCAGTCTCTTATCAGCAGGATCAAGCAGACAACCTGGGAACAGTCTATTATCAGCAGGATCAAGCCGACAACCTGGTACCAGTCTCTTATCACCTGGATCAAGCCGACAACCTGGGACTAGTCTATTATCACCTGGATCAAGCCGACAACCTGGGACTAGTCTATTATCACCTGGATCAAGCCGACAACCTGGGACCAGTCTATTATCAGCAGGATCAAGCAGACAACCTGGGACCAGTCTATTATCACCCGGATCAAGCCGACAACCAGGGACCAGTCTATTATAAGCAGGATCAAGCAGACAACCTGGGACCAGTCTATTATCACCCGGATCAAGCCGACAACCAGGGACCAGTCTATTATAAGCAGGATCAAGCAGACAACCTGGGACCAGTCTATTATCAGCAGGATCAAGCCGACAACCTGGGACGAGTCTATTATCACCAGGATTAAGCCGACAACCAGGGACCAGTCTATTATCACCTGGATCAAGCCGACAACCTGGGACCAGTCTATTATCACCTGGATCAAGCCGACAACCTGGGACTAGCCTATTATCACCTGGATCAAGCCGACAACCTGGGACCAGTCTATTATCAGCAGGATCAAGCAGACAACCTGTGACCAGTCTATTATCACCCGGATCAAGCCGACAACCAGGGACCAGTCTATTATAAGCAGCATCAAGCAGACAACCTGGGACCAGTCTATTATCAAAAGGATCAAGCCGACAACCAGGGACCAGTCTATTATAAGCAGGATCAAGCAGACAACCTGGGACCAGTCAATTATCACCTGGATCAAGCCGACTACCTGGGACTAGTCTATTATCAGCAGGATCAAGCTGACAACTCAGGACCAGTCTCTTATCACCAGGATCAAGCCGACAACCTGGGACCAGTCTATTATCAGCAGGATCAAGCCGACAACCTGGGACCAGTCTATTATCACCTGGATCAAGCCGACAACCAGGGACCAGTCTATTATCACCTGGATCAAGCCGACAACCTGGGACCAGTCTATTATCAGCAGGATCAAGCCGACAACCTGGGACTAGTCTATTATCAGCAGGATCAAGCCGACAACCAGGGACCAGTCTATTATCACCTGGATCAAGCCGACAACCTGGGACCAGTCTATTATCACCTGGATCAAGCCGACAACCTGGGACTAGTCTATTATCACCTGGATCAAGCCGACAACCTGGGACCAGTCTATTATCAGCAGGATCAAGCAGACAACCTGGGACCAGTCTATTATCACCCGGATCAAGCCGACAACCAGGGACCAGTCTATTATCAGCAGGATCAAGCCGACAACCAGGGACCAGTCTATTATCACCCGGATCAAGCCGACAACCTGAGACCAGTCTATTATCAGCAGGATCAAGCAGACAACCTGGGAACAGTCTATTATCAGCAGGATCAAGCCGACAACCTGGTACCAGTCTCTTATCACCAGGATCAAGGTGACAACCTGGGACCAGTCTATTATCAGCAGGATCAAGCCGACAACCAGGGACCAGTCTATTATCACCTGGATCAAGCCGACAACCTGGGACCAGTCTATTATCAGCAGGATCAAGGCGACAACCTGGGACTAGTCTATTATCAGCAGGATCAAGCCGACAACCAGGGACCAGTCTATTATCACCCGGATCAAGCCGACAACCTGGGACCAGTCTATTATCACCTGGATCAAGCCGACAACCAGGGACCAGTCTATTATCACCCGGATCAAGCCGACAACCTGGGACCAGTCTATTATCAGCAGGATCAAGCAGACAACCTGGGAACAGTCTATTATCAGCAGGATCAAGCCGACAACCTGGTACCAGTCTCTTATCAGCAGGATCAAGCAGACAACCTGGGAACAGTCTATTATCAGCAGGATCAAGCCGACAACCTGGTACCAGTCTCTTATCACCAGGATCAAGGTGACAACCTGGAACCAGTCTATTATCACCCGGATCAAGCCGACAACCAGGGACCAGTCTATTATAAGCAGGATCAAGCAGACAACCTGGGACCAGTCTATTATCAGCAGGATCAAGCAGACAACCTGGGACCAGTCTATTATCACCTGGATCAAGCCGACAACCTGGGACTAGTCTATTATCACCTGGATCAAGCCGACAACCTGGGACCAGTCTATTATCAGCAGGATCAAGCAGACAACCTGGGACCAGTCTATTATCACCCGGATCAAGCCGACAACCAGGGACCAGTCTATTATAAGCAGGATCAAGCAATCATTTCCTGTCCTTTAGAGCTCTTTGATCTGTTTTGACGTCTTTGTATGCTTTGATCTTTGTTGCTGCTGAGATCTTTGAAATATTAGTTTATAAGGCTTGGGAGAGGAAGTAAATACACTTTGGTGTTGGTTGCAAGCCTACAACCTGGGACCAGTCTATTATCACCAAGAACAAACCGACATCCAGGTACCAGTCATAACATGGATCAACTCTCCAACCTGGGACCAGTCTATTATCACCAGGATCAAGCCGACAACCAGGTACCAATCCATCATAATATGGATCACCTCGATCAAGGCGGTGGTCACCAGCGACCAGTCTATTATCACCTGGATCAAGCCGACAACCTGGGACCAGTCTATTATCAGCAGGATCAAGCCGACAAACTGGGACTAGTCTATTATCAGCAGGATCAAGCCGACAACCTGGGACCAGTCTATTATCACCTGGATCAAGCCGACAACCAGGGACCAGTCTATTATCACCTGGATCAAGCCGAAAACCCGGTACCAGTCTATTATCACCTGGATCAAGCCGACAACCTGGGACTAGTCTATTATCACCTGGATCAAGCCGACAACCTGGGACCAGTCTATTATCAGCAGGATCAAGCCAACAACCTGGGACTAGTCTATTATCAGCAGGATCAAGCCGACAACCTGGGACCAGTCTATTATCACCCGGATCAAGCCGACAACCAGGGACCAGTCTATTATCCCCCGGATCAAGCCGACAACCAGGGACCAGTCTATTATCAGCAGGATCAAGCCGACAACCAGGGACCAGTCTATTATCACCTGGATCAAGCCGACAACCTGGGACCAGTATATTATCAGCAGGATCAAGGCGACAACCTGGGACTAGTCTATTATCAGCAGGATCAAGCCGACAACCAGGGACCAGTCTATTATCACCCGGATCAAGCCGACAACCTGGGACCAGTCTATTATCACCTGGATCAAGCCGACAACCAGGGACCAGTCTATTATCACCCGGATCAAGCCGACAACCTGGGACCAGTCTATTATCAGCAGGATCAAGCAGACAACCTGGGAACAGTCTATTATCAGCAGGATCAAGCCGACAACCTGGTACCAGTCTCTTATCAGCAGGATCAAGCAGACAACCTGGGAACAGTCTATTATCAGCAGGATCAAGCCGACAACCTGGTACCAGTCTCTTATCACCTGGATCAAGCCGACAACCTGGGACTAGTCTATTATCACCTGGATCAAGCCGACAACCTGGGACTAGTCTATTATCACCTGGATCAAGCCGACAACCTGGGACCAGTCTATTATCAGCAGGATCAAGCAGACAACCTGGGACCAGTCTATTATCACCCGGATCAAGCCGACAACCAGGGACCAGTCTATTATAAGCAGGATCAAGCAGACAACCTGGGACCAGTCTATTATCACCCGGATCAAGCCGACAACCAGGGACCAGTCTATTATAAGCAGGATCAAGCAGACAACCTGGGACCAGTCTATTATCAGCAGGATCAAGCCGACAACCTGGGACGAGTCTATTATCACCAGGATTAAGCCGACAACCAGGGACCAGTCTATTATCACCTGGATCAAGCCGACAACCTGGGACCAGTCTATTATCACCTGGATCAAGCCGACAACCTGGGACTAGCCTATTATCACCTGGATCAAGCCGACAACCTGGGACCAGTCTATTATCAGCAGGATCAAGCAGACAACCTGTGACCAGTTTATTATCACCCGGATCAAGCCGACAACCAGGGACCAGTCTATTATAAGCAGCATCAAGCAGACAACCTGGGACCAGTCTATTATCAAAAGGATCAAGCCGACAACCAGGGACCAGTCTATTATAAGCAGGATCAAGCAGACAACCTGGGACCAGTCAATTATCACCTGGATCAAGCCGACTACCTGGGACTAGTCTATTATCAGCAGGATCAAGCTGACAACTCAGGACCAGTCTCTTATCACCAGGATCAAGCCGACAACCTGGGACCAGTCTATTATCAGCAGGATCAAGCCGACAACCTGGGACCAGTCTATTATCACCTGGATCAAGCCGACAACCAGGGACCAGTCTATTATCACCTGGATCAAGCCGACAACCTGGGACCAGTCTATTATCAGCAGGATCAAGCCGACAACCTGGGACTAGTCTATTATCAGCAGGATCAAGCCGACAACCAGGGACCAGTCTATTATCACCTGGATCAAGCCGACAACCAGGGACCAGTCTATTATCACCTGGATCAAGCCGAAAACCCGGTACCAGTCTATTATCACCTGGATCAAGCCGACAACCTGGGACTAGTCTATTATCACCCGGATCAAGCCGACAACCAGGGACCAGTCTATTATCCCCCGGATCAACTCGACAACCAGGGACCAGTCCATTATCCCCCGGATCAACTCGACAACCTGGGACCAGTCTATTATCAGCAGGATCAAGCCGACAACCAGGGACCAGTCTATTATCACCCGGATCAAGCCGACAACCTGGGACCAGTCTATTATCACCTGGATCAGGCCGACAACCCGGGACCAGTCCATTATCCCCCGGATCAACTCGACAACCTGGGACCAGTCTATTATCAGCAGGATCAAGCCGACAACCAGGGACCAGTCTATTATCACCCGGATCAAGCCGACAACCTGAGACCAGTCTATTATCAGCAGGATCAAGCAGACAACCTGGGAACAGTCTATTATCAGCAGGATCAAGCCGACAACCTGGTACCAGTCTCTTATCACCAGGATCAAGGTGACAACCTGGGACCAGTCTATTATCAGCAGGATCAAGCCGACAACCAGGGACCAGTCTATTATCACCTGGATCAAGCCGACAACCTGGGACCAGTCTATTATCAGCAGGATCAAGGCGACAACCTGGGACTAGTCTATTATCAGCAGGATCAAGCCGACAACCAGGGACCAGTCTATTATCACCTGGATCAAGCCGACAACCTGGGACCAGTCTATTATCACCTGGATCAAGCCGACAATCTGGGACTAGTCTATTATCACCCGGATCAAGCCGACAACCAGGGACCAGTCTATTATCACCTGGATCAAGCCGTCAACCTGGGACCAGTCTATTATCAGCAGGATCAAGCAGACAACCTGGGACCAGTCTATTATCACCCGGATCAAGCCGACAACCAGGGACCAGTCTATTATAAGCAGGATCAAGCAATCATTTCCTGTCCTTTAGAGCTCTTTGATCTGTTTTGACGTCTTTGTATGCTTTGATCATTGTTGCTGCTGAGATCTTTGAAATATTAGTTTATAAGGCTTGGGAGAGGAAGTAAATACACTTTGGTGTTGGTTGCAAGCCTACAACCTGGGACCAGTCTATTATCACCAAGAACAAACCGACATCCAGGTACCAGTCATAACATGGATCAACTCTCCAACCTGGGACCAGTCTATTATCACCAGGATCAAGCCGACAACCAGGTACCAATCCATCATAATATGGATCACCTCGATCAAGGCGGTGGTCACCAGCGACCAGTCTATTATCACCGGGATCAAGCCTACAACCCGGGACCAGTCTATTATCACCTGGATCAAGCCGATAACCTGGGACCAGTCTCTTATCAGCAGGATCAAGCCGACAACCTGGGACCAGTCTCTTATCACCAGGATCAAGCCGACAACCTCGGACCAGTCTATTATCAGCGGAATCAAGCCGACAACCTGGGACCAGTCTATTATCACCCGGATCAAGCCGACAACCAGGGACCAGTCTATTATCACCTGGATCAGGCCGACAACCCAGGACCAGTCCATTATCCCCCGGATCAACTCGACAACCTGGGACCAGTCTATTATCAGCAGGATCAAGCGGACAACCAGGGACCAGTCTATTATCACCCGGATCAAGCCGACAACCTGGGACCAGTCTATTATCAGCAGGATCAAGCAGACAACCTGGGAACAGTCTATTATCAGCAGGATCAAGCCGACAACCTGGTACCAGTCTCTTATCACCAGGATCAAGGTGACAGCCTGGAACCAGTCTATTATCACCCGGATCAAGCCGACAACCAGGGACCAGTCTCTTATCACCAGGATCAAGCCGACAACCTGGGACCAGTCTATTATCACCCGGATCAAGCCGACAACCTGGGACCAGTCTATTATCAACAGCATCAAGCAGACAACCTGGGAACAGTCTATTATCAGCAGGATCAAGCCGACAACCTGGTACCAGTCTCTTATCACCAGGATCAAAGTGACAACCTGGAACCAGTCTATTATCACCCGGATCAAGCCGACAACCAGGGACCAGTCTATTATAAGCAGGATCAAGCAGACAACCTCGGACCAGTGTATTATCACATGGTTTAAGCCGACAACCTGGGACTAGTCTGTTATCAGCAGGATCATGCCGACAACCAGGGACCAGTCTATTATCACCTGGATCAAGCCGACAACTCAGGACCAGTCTCTTATCACCAGGATCAAGCCGACAACCTGGGACCAGTCTATTATCACCCGGATCAAGCCGACAACCTGGGACCAGTCTATTATCAACAGCATCAAGCAGACAACCTGGGAACAGTCTATTATCAGCAGGATCAAGCCGACAACCTGGTACCAGTCTCTTATCACCAGGATCAAAGTGACAACCTGGAACCAGTCTATTATCACCCGGATCAAGCCGACAACCAGGGACCAGTCTATTATAAGCAGGATCAAGCAGACAACCTCGGACCAGTGTATTATCACATGGTTTAAGCCGACAACCTGGGACTAGTCTGTTATCAGCAGGATCATGCCGACAACCAGGGACCAGTCTATTATCACCTGGATCAAGCCGACAACTCAGGACCAGTCTCTTATCACCAGGATCAAGGTGACAACCTGGGACCAGTCTATTATCAGCAGGATCAAGCCGACAACCAGGGACCAGTCTATTATCACCTGGATCAAGCCGACAACCTGGGACCAGTCTATTATCAGCAGGATCAAGGCGACAACCTGGGACTAGTCTATTATCAGCAGGATCAAGCCGACAACCAGGGACCAGTCTATTATCACCTGGATCAAGCCGACAACCTGGGACCAGTCTATTATCACCTGGATCAAGCCGACAATCTGGGACTAGTCTATTATCACCCGGATCAAGCCGACAACCAGGGACCAGTCTATTATCACCTGGATCAAGCCGTCAACCTGGGACCAGTCTATTATCAGCAGGATCAAGCAGACAACCTGGGACCAGTCTATTATCACACGGATCAAGCCGACAACCAGGGACCAATCTATTATAAGCAGGATCAAGCAATCATTTCCTGTCCTTTAGAGCTCTTTGATCTGTTTTGACGTCTTTGTATGCTTTGATCTTTGTTGCTGCTGAGATCTTTGAAATATTAGTTTATAAGGCTTGGGAGAGGAAGTAAATACACTTTGGTGTTGGTTGCAAGCCTACAACCTGGGACCAGTCTATTATCACCAAGAACAAACCGACATCCAGGTACCAGTCATAACATGGATCAACTCTCCAACCTGGGACCAGTCTATTATCACCAGGATCAAGCCGACAACCAGGTACCAATCCATCATAATATGGATCACCTCGATCAAGGCGGTGGTCACCAGCGACCAGTCTATTATCACCGGGATCAAGCCTACAACCCGGGACCAGTCTATTATCACCTGGATCAAGCCGATAACCTGGGACCAGTCTATTATCAGCAGGATCAAGCCGACAACCTGGGACCAGTCTCTTATCAGCAGGATCAAGCCGACAACCTGGGACCAGTCTCTTATCACCAGGATCAAGCCGACAACCTGGGACCAGTCTATTATCAGCGGAATCAAGCCGACAACCTGGGACCAGTCTATTATCACCCGGATCAAGCCGACAACCAGGGACCAGTCTATTATCACCTGGATCAGGCCGACAACCCAGGACCAGTCCATTATCCCCCGGATCAACTCGACAACCTGGGACCAGTCTATTATCAGCAGGATCAAGCCGACAACCAGGGACCAGTCTATTATCACCCGGATCAAGCCGACAACCTGGGACCAGTCTATTATCAGCGGAATCAAGCCGACAACCTGGGACCAGTCTATTATCATCCGGATCAAGCCGACAACCAGGGACCAGTCTATTATCACCTGGATCAGGCCGACAACCCGGGACCAGTCCATTAATCCCCGGATCAACTCGACAACCTGGGACCAGTCTATTATCAGCAGGATCAAGCCGACAACCAGGGACCAGTCTATTATCACCCGGATCAAGCCGACAACCTGGGACCAGTCTATTATCAGCAGGATCAAGCAGACAACCTGGGAACAGTCTATTATCAGCAGGATCAAGCCGACAACCTGGTACCAGTCTCTTATCACCAGGATCAAGGTGACAACCTGGAACCAGTCTATTATCACCCGGATCAAGCCGACAACCAGGGACCAGTCTATTATAAGCAGGATCAAGCAGACAACCTGGGACCAGTCTATTATCAGCTGGATCAAGCAGACAACCTGGGACCAGTCTATTATCACCTGGATCAAGCCGACAACCTGGGACTAGTCTATTATCACCTGGATCAAGCCGACAACCTGGGACCAGTCTATTATCAGCAGGATCAAGCAGACAACCTGGGACCAGTCTATTATCACCCGGATCAAGCCGACAACCAGGGACCAGTCTATTATAAGCAGGATCAAGCAATCATTTCCTGTCCTTTAGAGCTCTTTGATCTGTTTTGACGTCTTTGTATGCTTTGATCTTTGTTGCTGCTGAGATCTTTGAAATATTAGTTTATAAGGCTTGGGAGAGGAAGTAAATACACTTTGGTGTTGGTTGCAAGCCTACAACCTGGGACCAGTCTATTATCACCAAGAACAAACCGACATCCAGGTACCAGTCATAACATGGATCAACTCTCCAACCTGGGACCAGTCTATTATCACCAGGATCAAGCCGACAACCAGGTACCAATCCATCATAATATGGATCACCTCGATCAAGGCGGTGGTCACCAGCGACCAGTCTATTATCACCTGGATCAAGCCGACAACCTGGGACCAGTCTATTATCAGCAGGATCAAGCCGACAAACTGGGACTAGTCTATTATCAGCAGGATCAAGCCGACAACCTGGGACCAGTCTATTATCACCTGGATCAAGCCGACAACCAGGGACCAGTCTATTATCACCTGGATCAAGCCGAAAACCTGGTACCAGTCTATTATCACCTGGATCAAGCCGACAACCTGGGACTAGTCTATTATCACCTGGATCAAGCCGACAACCTGGGACCAGTCTATTATCAGCAGGATCAAGCCAACAACCTGGGACTAGTCTATTATCAGCAGGATCAAGCCGACAACCTGGGACCAGTCTATTATCACCCGGATCAAGCCGACAACCAGGGACCAGTCTATTATCCCCCGGATCAAGCCGACAACCAGGGACCAGTCTATTATCAGCAGGATCAAGCCGACAACCAGGGACCAGTCTATTATCACCTGGATCAAGCCGACAACCTGGGACCAGTATATTATCAGCAGGATCAAGGCGACAACCTGGGACTAGTCTATTATCAGCAGGATCAAGCCGACAACCAGGGACCAGTCTATTATCACCCGGATCAAGCCGACAACCTGGGACCAGTCTATTATCACCTGGATCAAGCCGACAACCAGGGACCAGTCTATTATCACCCGGATCAAGCCGACAACCTGGGACCAGTCTATTATCAGCAGGATCAAGCAGACAACCTGGGAACAGTCTATTATCAGCAGGATCAAGCCGACAACCTGGTACCAGTCTCTTATCAGCAGGATCAAGCAGACAACCTGGGAACAGTCTATTATCAGCAGGATCAAGCCGACAACCTGGTACCAGTCTCTTATCACCTGGATCAAGCCGACAACCTGGGACTAGTCTATTATCACCTGGATCAAGCCGACAACCTGGGACTAGTCTATTATCACCTGGATCAAGCCGACAACCTGGGACCAGTCTATTATCAGCAGGATCAAGCAGACAACCTGGGACCAGTCTATTATCACCCGGATCAAGCCGACAACCAGGGACCAGTCTATTATAAGCAGGATCAAGCAGACAACCTGGGACCAGTCTATTATCACCCGGATCAAGCCGACAACCAGGGACCAGTCTATTATAAGCAGGATCAAGCAGACAACCTGGGACCAGTCTATTATCAGCAGGATCAAGCCGACAACCTGGGACGAGTCTATTATCACCAGGATTAAGCCGACAACCAGGGACCAGTCTATTATCACCTGGATCAAGCCGACAACCTGGGACCAGTCTATTATCACCTGGATCAAGCCGACAACCTGGGACTAGCCTATTATCACCTGGATCAAGCCGACAACCTGGGACCAGTCTATTATCAGCAGGATCAAGCAGACAACCTGTGACCAGTCTATTATCACCCGGATCAAGCCGACAACCAGGGACCAGTCTATTATAAGCAGCATCAAGCAGACAACCTGGGACCAGTCTATTATCAAAAGGATCAAGCCGACAACCAGGGACCAGTCTATTATAAGCAGGATCAAGCAGACAACCTGGGACCAGTCAATTATCACCTGGATCAAGCCGACTACCTGGGACTAGTCTATTATCAGCAGGATCAAGCTGACAACTCAGGACCAGTCTCTTATCACCAGGATCAAGCCGACAACCTGGGACCAGTCTATTATCAGCAGGATCAAGCCGACAACCTGGGACCAGTCTATTATCACCTGGATCAAGCCGACAACCAGGGACCAGTCTATTATCACCTGGATCAAGCCGACAACCTGGGACCAGTCTATTATCAGCAGGATCAAGCCGACAACCTGGGACTAGTCTATTATCAGCAGGATCAAGCCGACAACCAGGGACCAGTCTATTATGACCTGGATCAAGCCGACAACCTGGGACCAGTCTATTATCACCTGGATCAAGCCGACAACCTGGGACTAGTCTATTATCACCTGGATCAAGCCAACAACCTGGGACCAGTCTATTATCAGCAGGATCAAGCAGACAACCTGGGACCAGTCTATTATCACCCGGATCAAGCCGACAACCAGGGACCAGTCTATTATCCCCCGGATCAACTCGACAACCAGGGACCAGTCCATTATCCCCCGGATCAACTCGACAACCTGGGACCAGTCTATTATCAGCAGGATCAAGCCGACAACCAGGGACCAGTCTATTATCACCCGGATCAAGCCGACAACCTGGGACCAGTCTATTATCACCTGGATCAGGCCGACAACCCGGGACCAGTCCATTATCCCCCGGATCAACTCGACAACCTGGGACCAGTCTATTATCAGCAGGATCAAGCCGACAACCAGGGACCAGTCTATTATCACCCGGATCAAGCCGACAACCTGAGACCAGTCTATTATCAGCAGGATCAAGCAGACAACCTGGGAACAGTCTATTATCAGCAGGATCAAGCCGACAACCTGGTACCAGTCTCTTATCACCAGGATCAAGGTGACAACCTGGGACCAGTCTATTATCAGCAGGATCAAGCCGACAACCAGGGACCAGTCTATTATCACCTGGATCAAGCCGACAACCTGGGACCAGTCTATTATCACCTGGATCAAGCCGACAATCTGGGACTAGTCTATTATCACCCGGATCAAGCCGACAACCAGGGACCAGTCTATTATCACCTGGATCAAGCCGTCAACCTGGGACCAGTCTATTATCAGCAGGATCAAGCAGACAACCTGGGACCAGTCTATTATCACCCGGATCAAGCCGACAACCAGGGACCAGTCTATTATAAGCAGGATCAAGCAATCATTTCCTGTCCTTTAGAGCTCTTTGATCTGTTTTGACGTCTTTGTATGCTTTGATCTTTGTTGCTGCTGAGATCTTTGAAATATTAGTTTATAAGGCTTGGGAGAGGAAGTAAATACACTTTGGTGTTGGTTGCAAGCCTACAACCTGGGACCAGTCTATTATCACCAAGAACAAACCGACATCCAGGTACCAGTCATAACATGGATCAACTCTCCAACCTGGGACCAGTCTATTATCACCAGGATCAAGCCGACAACCAGGTACCAATCCATCATAATATGGATCACCTCGATCAAGGCGGTGGTCACCAGCGACCAGTCTATTATCACCGGGATCAAGCCTACAACCCGGGACCAGTCTATTATCACCTGGATCAAGCCGATAACCTGGGACCAGTCTCTTATCAGCAGGATCAAGCCGACAACCTGGGACCAGTCTCTTATCACCAGGATCAAGCCGACAACCTCGGACCAGTCTATTATCAGCGGAATCAAGCCGACAACCTGGGACCAGTCTATTATCACCCGGATCAAGCCGACAACCAGGGACCAGTCTATTATCACCTGGATCAGGCCGACAACCCAGGACCAGTCCATTATCCCCCGGATCAACTCGACAACCTGGGACCAGTCTATTATCAGCAGGATCAAGCGGACAACCAGGGACCAGTCGATTATCACCCGGATCAAGCCGACAACCTGGGACCAGTCTATTATCAGCAGGATCAAGCAGACAACCTGGGAACAGTCTATTATCAGCAGGATCAAGCCGACAACCTGGTACCAGTCTCTTATCACCAGGATCAAGGTGACAGCCTGGAACCAGTCTATTATCACCCGGATCAAGCCGACAACCAGGGACCAGTCTCTTATCACCAGGATCAAGCCGACAACCTGGGACCAGTCTATTATCACCCGGATCAAGCCGACAACCTGGGACCAGTCTATTATCAACAGCATCAAGCAGACAACCTGGGAACAGTCTATTATCAGCAGGATCAAGCCGACAACCTGGTACCAGTCTCTTATCACCAGGATCAAAGTGACAACCTGGAACCAGTCTATTATCACCCGGATCAAGCCGACAACCAGGGACCAGTCTATTATAAGCAGGATCAAGCAGACAACCTCGGACCAGTGTATTATCACATGGTTTAAGCCGACAACCTGGGACTAGTCTGTTATCAGCAGGATCATGCCGACAACCAGGGACCAGTCTATTATCACCTGGATCAAGCCGACAACTCAGGACCAGTCTCTTATCACCAGGATCAAGCCGACAACCTGGGACCAGTCTATTATCACCCGGATCAAGCCGACAACCTGGGACCAGTCTATTATCAACAGCATCAAGCAGACAACCTGGGAACAGTCTATTATCAGCAGGATCAAGCCGACAACCTGGTACCAGTCTCTTATCACCAGGATCAAAGTGACAACCTGGAACCAGTCTATTATCACCCGGATCAAGCCGACAACCAGGGACCAGTCTATTATAAGCAGGATCAAGCAGACAACCTCGGACCAGTGTATTATCACATGGTTTAAGCCGACAACCTGGGACTAGTCTGTTATCAGCAGGATCATGCCGACAACCAGGGACCAGTCTATTATCACCTGGATCAAGCCGACAACTCAGGACCAGTCTCTTATCACCAGGATCAAGCCGACAACCTGGTACCAGTCTCTTATCACCAGGATCAAGGTGACAACCTGGGACCAGTCTATTATCAGCAGGATCAAGCCGACAACCAGGGACCAGTCTATTATCACCTGGATCAAGCCGACAACCTGGGACCAGTCTATTATCAGCAGGATCAAGGCGACAACCTGGGACTAGTCTATTATCAGCAGGATCAAGCCGACAACCAGGGACCAGTCTATTATCACCTGGATCAAGCCGACAACCTGGGACCAGTCTATTATCACCTGGATCAAGCCGACAATCTGGGACTAGTCTATTATCACCCGGATCAAGCCGACAACCAGGGACCAGTCTATTATCACCTGGATCAAGCCGTCAACCTGGGACCAGTCTATTATCAGCAGGATCAAGCAGACAACCTGGGACCAGTCTATTATCACACGGATCAAGCCGACAACCAGGGACCAGTCTATTATAAGCAGGATCAAGCAATCATTTCCTGTCCTTTAGAGCTCTTTGATCTGTTTTGACGTCTTTGTATGCTTTGATCTTTGTTGCTGCTGAGATCTTTGAAATATTAGTTTATAAGGCTTGGGAGAGGAAGTAAATACACTTTGGTGTTGGTTGCAAGCCTACAACCTGGGACCAGTCTATTATCACCAAGAACAAACCGACATCCAGGTACCAGTCATAACATGGATCAACTCTCCAACCTGGGACCAGTCTATTATCACCAGGATCAAGCCGACAACCAGGTACCAATCCATCATAATATGGATCACCTCGATCAAGGCGGTGGTCACCAGCGACCAGTCTATTATCACCGGGATCAAGCCTACAACCCGGGACCAGTCTATTATCACCTGGATCAAGCCGATAACCTGGGACCAGTCTATTATCAGCAGGATCAAGCCGACAACCTGGGACCAGTCTCTTATCAGCAGGATCAAGCCGACAACCTGGGACCAGTCTCTTATCACCAGGATCAAGCCGACAACCTGGGACCAGTCTATTATCAGCGGAATCAAGCCGACAACCTGGGACCAGTCTATTATCACCCGGATCAAGCCGACAACCAGGGACCAGTCTATTATCACCTGGATCAGGCCGACAACCCAGGACCAGTCCATTATCCCCCGGATCAACTCGACAACCTGGGACCAGTCTATTATCAGCAGGATCAAGCCGACAACCAGGGACCAGTCTATTATCACCCGGATCAAGCCGACAACCTGGGACCAGTCTATTATCAGCGGAATCAAGCCGACAACCTGGGACCAGTCTATTATCATCCGGATCAAGCCGACAACCAGGGACCAGTCTATTATCACCTGGATCAGGCCGACAACCCGGGACCAGTCCATTAATCCCCGGATCAACTCGACAACCTGGGACCAGTCTATTATCAGCAGGATCAAGCCGACAACCAGGGACCAGTCTATTATCACCCGGATCAAGCCGACAACCTGGGACCAGTCTATTATCAGCAGGATCAAGCAGACAACCTGGGAACAGTCTATTATCAGCAGGATCAAGCCGACAACCTGGTACCAGTCTCTTATCACCAGGATCAAGGTGACAACCTGGAACCAGTCTATTATCACCCGGATCAAGCCGACAACCAGGGACCAGTCTATTATAAGCAGGATCAAGCAGACAACCTGGGACCAGTCTATTATCAGCAGGATCAAGCAGACAACCTGGGACCAGTCTATTATCACCTGGATCAAGCCGACAACCTGGGACTAGTCTATTATCACCTGGATCAAGCCGACAACCTGGGACCAGTCTATTATCAGCAGGATCAAGCAGACAACCTGGGACCAGTCTATTATCACCCGGATCAAGCCGACAACCAGGGACCAGTCTATTATAAGCAGGATCAAGCAATCATTTCCTGTCCTTTAGAGCTCTTTGATCTGTTTTGACGTCTTTGTATGCTTTGATCTTTGTTGCTGCTGAGATCTTTGAAATATTAGTTTATAAGCCTTGGGAGAGGAAGTAAATACACTTTGGTGTTGGTTGCAAGCCTACAACCTGGGACCAGTCTATTATCACCAAGAACAAACCGACCTCCAGGTACCAGTCATAACATGGATCAACTCTCCAACCTGGGACCAGTCTATTATCACCAGGATCAAGCCGACAACCAGGTACCAATCCATCATAATATGGATCACCTCGATCAAGGCGGTGGTCACCAGCGACCAGTCTATTATCACCTGGATCAAGCCGACAACCTGGGACCAGTCTATTATCAGCAGGATCAAGCCGACAACCTGGGACTAGTCTATTATCAGCAGGATCAAGCCGACAACCTGGGACCAGTCTATTATCACCTGGATCAAGCCGACAACCAGGGACCAGTCTATTATCACCTGGATCAAGCCGAAAACCTGGGACCAGTCTATTATCACCTGGATCAAGCCGACAACCTGGGACTAGTCTATTATAACCTGGATCAAGCCGACAACCTGGGACCAGTCTATTATCAGCAGGATCAAGCCAACAACCTGGGACTAGTCTATTATCAGCAGGATCAAGCCGACAACCTGGGACCAGTCTATTATCACCTGGATCAAGCCGACAACCAGGGACCAGTCTATTATCACCTGGATCAAGCCGAAAACCTGGGACCAGTCTATTATCACCTGGATCAAGCCGACAACCTGGGACTAGTCTATTATCACCTGGATCAAGCCGACAACCTGGGACCAGTCTATTATCAGCAGGATCAAGCAGACAACCTGGGACCAGTCTATTATCACCCGGATCAAGCCGACAACCAGGGACCAGTCTATTATCAGCAGGATCAAGCAGACAACCTGGGACCAGTCTATTATCACCCGGATCAAGCCGACAACCAGGGACCAGTCTATTATCCCCCGGATCAACTCGACAACCAGGGACCAGTCCATTATCCCCCGGATCAACTCGACAACCTGGGACCAGTCTATTATCAGCAGGATCAAGCCGACAACCAGGGACCAGTCTATTATCACCCGGATCAAGCCGACAACCTGGGACCAGTCTATTATCACCTGGATCAGGCCGACAACCCGGGACCAGTCCATTATCCCCCGGATCAACTCGACAACCTGGGACCAGTCTATTATCAGCAGGATCAAGCCGACAACCAGGGACCAGTCTATTATCACCCGGATCAAGCCGACAACCTGAGACCAGTCTATTATCAGCAGGATCAAGCAGACAACCTGGTACCAGTCTCTTATCACCAGGATCAAGGTGACAACCTGGGACCAGTCTATTATCAGCAGGATCAAGCCGACAACCAGGGACCAGTCTATTATCACCTGGATCAAGCCGACAACCTGGGACCAGTCTATTATCAGCAGGATCAAGGCGACAACCTGGGACTAGTCTATTATCAGCAGGATCAAGCCGACAACCAGGGACCAGTCTATTATCACCTGGATCAAGCCGACAACCTGGGACCAGTCTATTATCACCTGGATCAAGACGACAATCTGAGACTAGTCTATTATCACCCGGATCAAGCCGACAACCAGGGACCAGTCTATTATCACCTGGATCAAGCCGTCAACCTGGGACCAGTCTATTATCAGCAGGATCAAGCAGACAACCTGGGACCAGTCTATTATCACCCGGATCAAGCCGACAACCAGGGACCAGTCTATTATAAGCAGGATCAAGCAATCATTTCCTGTCCTTTAGAGCTCTTTGATCTGTTTTGACGTCTTTGTATGCTTTGATCTTTGTTGCTGCTGAGATCTTTGAAATATTAGTTTATAAGGCTTGGGAGAGGAAGTAAATACACTTTGGTGTTGGTTGCAAGCCTACAACCTGGGACCAGTCTATTATCACCAAGAACAAACCGACATCCAGGTACCAGTCATAACATGGATCAACTCTCCAACCTGGGACCAGTCTATTATCACCAGGATCAAGCCGACAACCAGGTACCAATCCATCATAATATGGATCACCTCGATCAAGGCGGTGGTCACCAGCGACCAGTCTATTATCACCGGGATCAAGCCTACAACCCGGGACCAGTCTATTATCACCTGGATCAAGCCGATAACCTGGGACCAGTCTCTTATCAGCAGGATCAAGCCGACAACCTGGGACCAGTCTCTTATCACCAGGATCAAGCCGACAACCTCGGACCAGTCTATTATCAGCGGAATCAAGCCGACAACCTGGGACCAGTCTATTATCACCCGGATCAAGCCGACAACCAGGGACCAGTCTATTATCACCTGGATCAGGCCGACAACCCAGGACCAGTCCATTATCCCCCGGATCAACTCGACAACCTGGGACCAGTCTATTATCAGCAGGATCAAGCGGACAACCAGGGACCAGTCTATTATCACCCGGATCAAGCCGACAACCTGGGACCAGTCTATTATCAGCAGGATCAAGCAGACAACCTGGGAACAGTCTATTATCAGCAGGATCAAGCCGACAACCTGGTACCAGTCTCTTATCACCAGGATCAAGGTGACAGCCTGGAACCAGTCTATTATCACCCGGATCAAGCCGACAACCAGGGACCAGTCTCTTATCACCAGGTTCAAGCCGACAACCTGGGACCAGTCTATTATCACCCGGATCAAGCCGACAACCTGGGACCAGTCTATTATCAACAGCATCAAGCAGACAACCTGGGAACAGTCTATTATCAGCAGGATCAAGCCGACAACCTGGTACCAGTCTCTTATCACCAGGATCAAAGTGACAACCTGGAACCAGTCTATTATCACCCGGATCAAGCCGACAACCAGGGACCAGTCTATTATAAGCAGGATTAAGCAGACAACCTCGGACCAGTGTATTATCACATGGTTTAAGCCGACAACCTGGGACTAGTCTGTTATCAGCAGGATCATGCCGACAACCAGGGACCAGTCTATTATCACCTGGATCAAGCCGACAACTCAGGACCAGTCTCTTATCACCAGGATCAAGCCGACAACCTGGTACCAGTCTCTTATCACCAGGATCAAGGTGACAACCTGGGACCAGTCTATTATCAGCAGGATCAAGCCGACAACCAGGGACCAGTCTATTATCACCTGGATCAAGCCGACAACCTGGGACCAGTCTATTATCAGCAGGATCAAGGCGACAACCTGGGACTAGTCTATTATCAGCAGGATCAAGCCGACAACCAGGGACCAGTCTATTATCACCTGGATCAAGCCGACAACCTGGGACCAGTCTATTATCACCTGGATCAAGCCGACAATCTGGGACTAGTCTATTATCACCCGGATCAAGCCGACAACCAGGGACCAGTCTATTATCACCTGGATCAAGCCGTCAACCTGGGACCAGTCTATTATCAGCAGGATCAAGCAGACAACCTGGGACCAGTCTATTATCACACGGATCAAGCCGACAACCAGGGACCAGTCTATTATAAGCAGGATCAAGCAATCATTTCCTGTCCTTTAGAGCTCTTTGATCTGTTTTGACGTCTTTGTATGCTTTGATCTTTGTTGCTGCTGAGATCTTTGAAATATTAGTTTATAAGGCTTGGGAGAGGAAGTAAATACACTTTGGTGTTGGTTGCAAGCCTACAACCTGGGACCAGTCTATTATCACCAAGAACAAACCGACATCCAGGTACCAGTCATAACATGGATCAACTCTCCAACCTGGGACCAGTCTATTATCACCAGGATCAAGCCGACAACCAGGTACCAATCCATCATAATATGGATCACCTCGATCAAGGCGGTGGTCACCAGCGACCAGTCTATTATCACCGGGATCAAGCCTACAACCCGGGACCAGTCTATTATCACCTGGATCAAGCCGATAACCTGGGACCAGTCTATTATCAGCAGGATCAAGCCGACAACCTGGGACCAGTCTCTTATCAGCAGGATCAAGCCGACAACCTGGGACCAGTCTCTTATCACCAGGATCAAGCCGACAACCTGGGACCAGTCTATTATCAGCGGAATCAAGCCGACAACCTGGGACCAGTCTATTATCACCCGGATCAAGCCGACAACCAGGGACCAGTCTATTATCACCTGGATCAGGCCGACAACCCAGGACCAGTCCATTATCCCCCGGATCAACTCGACAACCTGGGACCAGTCTATTATCAGCAGAATCAAGCCGACAACCAGGGACCAGTCTATTATCACCCGGATCAAGCCGACAACCTGGGACCAGTCTATTATCAGCGGAATCAAGCCGACAACCTGGGACCAGTCTATTATCATCCGGATCAAGCCGACAACCAGGGACCAGTCTATTATCACCTGGATCAGGCCGACAACCCGGGACCAGTCCATTATCCCCCGGATCAACTCGACAACCTGGGACCAGTCTATTATCAGCAGGATCAAGCCGACAACCAGGGACCAGTCTATTATCACCCGGATCAAGCCGACAACCTGGGACCAGTCTATTATCAGCAGGATCAAGCAGACAACCTGGGAACAGTCTATTATCAGCAGGATCAAGCCGACAACCTGGTACCAGTCTCTTATCACCAGGATCAAGGTGACAACCTGGAACCAGTCTATTATCACCCGGATCAAGCCGACAACCAGGGACCAGTCTATTATAAGCAGGATCAAGCAGACAACCTGGGACCAGTCTATTATCAGCAGGATCAAGCAGACAACCTGGGACCAGTCTATTATCACCTGGATCAAGCCGACAACCTGGGACTAGTCTATTATCACCTGGATCAAGCCGACAACCTGGGACCAGTCTATTATCAGCAGGATCAAGCAGACAACCTGGGACCAGTCTATTATCACCCGGATCAAGCCGACAACCAGGGACCAGTCTATTATAAGCAGGATCAAGCAATCATTTCCTGTCCTTTAGAGCTCTTTGATCTGTTTTGACGTCTTTGTATGCTTTGATCTTTGTTGCTGCTGAGATCTTTGAAATATTAGTTTATAAGGCTTGGGAGAGGAAGTAAATACACTTTGGTGTTGGTTGCAAGCCTACAACCTGGGACCAGTCTATTATCACCAAGAACAAACCGACCTCCAGGTACCAGTCATAACATGGATCAACTCTCCAACCTGGGACCAGTCTATTATCACCAGGATCAAGCCGACAACCAGGTACCAATCCATCATAATATGGATCACCTCGATCAAGGCGGTGGTCACCAGCGACCAGTCTATTATCACCTGGATCAAGCCGACAACCTGGGACCAGTCTATTATCAGCAGGATCAAGCCGACAACCTGGGACTAGTCTATTATCAGCAGGATCAAGCCGACAACCTGGGACCAGTCTATTATCACCTGGATCAAGCCGACAACCAGGGACCAGTCTATTATCACCTGGATCAGGCCGACAACCCGGGACCAGTCCATTATCCCCCGGATCAACTCGACAACCTGGGACCAGTCTATTATCAGCAGGATCAAGCCGACAACCAGGGACCAGTCTATTATCACCCGGATCAAGCCGACAACCTGAGACCAGTCTATTATCAGCAGGATCAAGCAGACAACCTGGTACCAGTCTCTTATCACCAGGATCAAGGTGACAACCTGGGACCAGTCTATTATCAGCAGGATCAAGCCGACAACCAGGGACCAGTCTATTATCACCTGGATCAAGCCGACAACCTGGGACCAGTCTATTATCAGCAGGATCAAGGCGACAACCTGGGACTAGTCTATTATCAGCAGGATCAAGCCGACAACCAGGGACCAGTCTATTATCACCTGGATCAAGCCGACAACCTGGGACCAGTCTATTATCACCTGGATCAAGCCGACAATCTGGGACTAGTCTATTATCACCCGGATCAAGCCGACAACCAGGGACCAGTCTATTATCACCTGGATCAAGCCGTCAACCTGGGACCAGTCTATTATCAGCAGGATCAAGCAGACAACCTGGGACCAGTCTATTATCACCCGGATCAAGCCGACAACCAGGGACCAGTCTATTATAAGCAGGATCAAGCAATCATTTCCTGTCCTTTAGAGCTCTTTGATCTGTTTTGACGTCTTTGTATGCTTTGATCTTTGTTGCTGCTGAGATCTTTGAAATATTAGTTTATAAGGCTTGGGAGAGGAAGTAAATACACTTTGGTGTTGGTTGCAAGCCTACAACCTGGGACCAGTCTATTATCACCAAGAACAAACCGACATCCAGGTACCAGTCATAACATGGATCAACTCTCCAACCTGGGACCAGTCTATTATCACCAGGATCAAGCCGACAACCAGGTACCAATCCATCATAATATGGATCACCTCGATCAAGGCGGTGGTCACCAGCGACCAGTCTATTATCACCGGGATCAAGCCTACAACCCGGGACCAGTCTATTATCACCTGGATCAAGCCGATAACCTGGGACCAGTCTCTTATCAGCAGGATCAAGCCGACAACCTGGGACCAGTCTCTTATCACCAGGATCAAGCCGACAACCTCGGACCAGTCTATTATCAGCGGAATCAAGCCGACAACCTGGGACCAGTCTATTATCACCCGGATCAAGCCGACAACCAGGGACCAGTCTATTATCACCTGGATCAGGCCGACAACCCAGGACCAGTCCATTATCCCCCGGATCAACTCGACAACCTGGGACCAGTCTATTATCAGCAGGATCAAGCGGACAACCAGGGACCAGTCTATTATCACCCGGATCAAGCCGACAACCTGGGACCAGTCTATTATCAGCAGGATCAAGCAGACAACCTGGGAACAGTCTATTATCAGCAGGATCAAGCCGACAACCTGGTACCAGTCTATTATCACCTGGATCAAGCCGATAACCTGGGACCAGTCTCTTATCAGCAGGATCAAGCCGACAACCTGGGACCAGTCTCTTATCACCAGGATCAAGCCGACAACCTCGGACCAGTCTATTATCAGCGGAATCAAGCCGACAACCTGGGACCAGTCTATTATCACCCGGATCAAGCCGACAACCAGGGACCAGTCTATTATCACCTGGATCAGGCCGACAACCCAGGACCAGTCCATTATCCCCCGGATCAACTCGACAACCTGGGACCAGTCTATTATCAGCAGGATCAAGCGGACAACCAGGGACCAGTCTATTATAAGCAGGATTAAGCAGACAACCTGGGACCAGTCTATTATCAGCAGGATCAAGCAGACAACCTGGGAACAGTCTATTATCAGCAGGATCAAGCCGACAACCTGGTACCAGTCTCTTATCACCAGGATCAAGGTGACAGCCTGGAACCAGTCTATTATCACCCGGATCAAGCCGACAACCAGGGACCAGTCTCTTATCACCAGGTTCAAGCCGACAACCTGGGACCAGTCTATTATCACCCGGATCAAGCCGACAACCTGGGACCAGTCTATTATCAACAGCATCAAGCAGACAACCTGGGAACAGTCTATTATCAGCAGGATCAAGCCGACAACCTGGTACCAGTCTCTTATCACCAGGATCAAAGTGACAACCTGGAACCAGTCTATTATCACCCGGATCAAGCCGACAACCAGGGACCAGTCTATTATAAGCAGGATTAAGCAGACAACCTCGGACCAGTGTATTATCACATGGTTTAAGCCGACAACCTGGGACTAGTCTGTTATCAGCAGGATCATGCCGACAACCAGGGACCAGTCTATTATCACCTGGATCAAGCCGACAACTCAGGACCAGTCTCTTATCACCAGGATCAAGCCGACAACCTGGTACCAGTCTCTTATCACCAGGATCAAGGTGACAACCTGGGACCAGTCTATTATCAGCAGGATCAAGCCGACAACCAGGGACCAGTCTATTATCACCTGGATCAAGCCGACAACCTGGGACCAGTCTATTATCAGCAGGATCAAGGCGACAACCTGGGACTAGTCTATTATCAGCAGGATCAAGCCGACAACCAGGGACCAGTCTATTATCACCTGGATCAAGCCGACAACCTGGGACCAGTCTATTATCACCTGGATCAAGCCGACAATCTGGGACTAGTCTATTATCACCCGGATCAAGCCGACAACCAGGGACCAGTCTATTATCACCTGGATCAAGCCGTCAACCTGGGACCAGTCTATTATCAGCAGGATCAAGCAGACAACCTGGGACCAGTCTATTATCACACGGATCAAGCCGACAACCAGGGACCAGTCTATTATAAGCAGGATCAAGCAATCATTTCCTGTCCTTTAGAGCTCTTTGATCTGTTTTGACGTCTTTGTATGCTTTGATCTTTGTTGCTGCTGAGATCTTTGAAATATTAGTTTATAAGGCTTGGGAGAGGAAGTAAATACACTTTGGTGTTGGTTGCAAGCCTACAACCTGGGACCAGTCTATTATCACCAAGAACAAACCGACATCCAGGTACCAGTCATAACATGGATCAACTCTCCAACCTGGGACCAGTCTATTATCACCAGGATCAAGCCGACAACCAGGTACCAATCCATCATAATATGGATCACCTCGATCAAGGCGGTGGTCACCAGCGACCAGTCTATTATCACCGGGATCAAGCCTACAACCCGGGACCAGTCTATTATCACCTGGATCAAGCCGATAACCTGGGACCAGTCTATTATCAGCAGGATCAAGCCGACAACCTGGGACCAGTCTCTTATCAGCAGGATCAAGCCGACAACCTGGGACCAGTCTCTTATCACCAGGATCAAGCCGACAACCTGGGACCAGTCTATTATCAGCGGAATCAAGCCGACAACCTGGGACCAGTCTATTATCACCCGGATCAAGCCGACAACCAGGGACCAGTCTATTATCACCTGGATCAGGCCGACAACCCAGGACCAGTCCATTATCCCCCGGATCAACTCGACAACCTGGGACCAGTCTATTATCAGCAGAATCAAGCCGACAACCAGGGACCAGTCTATTATCACCCGGATCAAGCCGACAACCTGGGACCAGTCTATTATCAGCGGAATCAAGCCGACAACCTGGGACCAGTCTATTATCATCCGGATCAAGCCGACAACCAGGGACCAGTCTATTATCACCTGGATCAGGCCGACAACCCGGGACCAGTCCATTATCCCCCGGATCAACTCGACAACCTGGGACCAGTCTATTATCAGCAGGATCAAGCCGACAACCAGGGACCAGTCTATTATCACCCGGATCAAGCCGACAACCTGGGACCAGTCTATTATCAGCAGGATCAAGCAGACAACCTGGGAACAGTCTATTATCAGCAGGATCAAGCCGACAACCTGGTACCAGTCTCTTATCACCAGGATCAAGGTGACAACCTGGAACCAGTCTATTATCACCCGGATCAAGCCGACAACCAGGGACCAGTCTATTATAAGCAGGATCAAGCAGACAACCTGGGACCAGTCTATTATCAGCAGGATCAAGCAGACAACCTGGGACCAGTCTATTATCACCTGGATCAAGCCGACAACCTGGGACTAGTCTATTATCACCTGGATCAAGCCGACAACCTGGGACCAGTCTATTATCAGCAGGATCAAGCAGACAACCTGGGACCAGTCTATTATCACCCGGATCAAGCCGACAACCAGGGACCAGTCTATTATAAGCAGGATCAAGCAATCATTTCCTGTCCTTTAGAGCTCTTTGATCTGTTTTGACGTCTTTGTATGCTTTGATCTTTGTTGCTGCTGAGATCTTTGAAATATTAGTTTATAAGGCTTGGGAGAGGAAGTAAATACACTTTGGTGTTGGTTGCAAGCCTACAACCTGGGACCAGTCTATTATCACCAAGAACAAACCGACCTCCAGGTACCAGTCATAACATGGATCAACTCTCCAACCTGGGACCAGTCTATTATCACCAGGATCAAGCCGACAACCAGGTACCAATCCATCATAATATGGATCACCTCGATCAAGGCGGTGGTCACCAGCGACCAGTCTATTATCACCTGGATCAAGCCGACAACCTGGGACCAGTCTATTATCAGCAGGATCAAGCCGACAACCTGGGACTAGTCTATTATCAGCAGGATCAAGCCGACAACCTGGGACCAGTCTATTATCACCTGGATCAAGCCGACAACCAGGGACCAGTCTATTATCACCTGGATCAAGCCGAAAACCTGGGACCAGTCTATTATCACCTGGATCAAGCCGACAACCTGGGACCAGTCTATTATAAGCAGGATCAAGCAATCATTTCCTGTCCTTTAGAGCTCTTTGATCTGTTTTGACGTCTTTGTATGCTTTGATCTTTGTTGCTGCTGAGATCTTTGAAATATTAGTTTATAAGGCTTGGGAGAGGAAGTAAATACACTTTGGTGTTGGTTGCAAGCCTACAACCTGGGACCAGTCTATTATCACCAAGAACAAACCGACCTCCAGGTACCAGTCATAACATGGATCAACTCTCCAACCTGGGACCAGTCTATTATCACCAGGATCAAGCCGACAACCAGGTACCAATCCATCATAATATGGATCACCTCGATCAAGGCGGTGGTCACCAGCGACCAGTCTATTATCACCTGGATCAAGCCGACAACCTGGGACCAGTCTATTATCAGCAGGATCAAGCCGACAACCAGGGACCAGTCTATTATCACCTGGATCAAGCCGAAAACCTGGGACCAGTCTATTATCACCTGGATCAAGCCGACAACCTGGGACTAGTCTATTATCACCTGGATCAAGCCGACAACCTGGGACCAGTCTATTATCAGCAGGATCAAGCCAACAACCTGGGACTAGTCTATTATCAGCAGGATCAAGCCGACAACCTGGGACCAGTCTATTATCACCTGGATCAAGCCGACAACCAGGGACCAGTCTATTATCACCTGGATCAAGCCGAAAACCTGGGACCAGTCTATTATCACCTGGATCAAGCCGACAACCTGGGACTAGTCTATTATCACCTGGATCAAGCCGACAACCTGGGACCAGTCTATTATCAGCAGGATCAAGCAGACAACCTGGGACCAGTCTATTATCACCCGGATCAAGCCGACAACCAGGGACCAGTCTATTATCCCCCGGATCAACTCGACAACCTGGGACCAGTCTATTATCAGCAGGATCAAGCCGACAACCAGGGACCAGTCCATTATCCCCCGGATCAACTCGACAACCTGGGACCAGTCTATTATCAGCAGGATCAAGCCGACAACCAGGGACCAGTCTATTATCACCCGGATCAAGCCGGCAACCTGGGACCAGTCTATTATCACCTGGATCAGGCCGACAACCCGGGACCAGTCCATTATCCCCCGGATCAACTCGACAACCTGGGACCAGTCTATTATCAGCAGGATCAAGCCGACAACCAGGGACCAGTCCATTATCCCCCGGATCAACTCGACAACCTGGGACCAGTCTATTATCAGCAGGATCAAGCCGACAACCAGGGACCAGTCTATTATCACCCGGATCAAGCCGACAACCTGAGACCAGTCTATTATCAGCAGGATCAAGCAGACAACCTGGGAACAGTCTATTATCAGCAGGATCAAGCCGACAACCTGGTACCAGTCTCTTATCACCAGGATCAAGGTGACAACCTGGGACCACTCTATTATCAGCAGGATCAAGCCGACAACCAGGGACCAGTCTATTATCACCTGGATCAAGCCGACAACCTGGGACCAGTCTATTATCAGCAGGATCAAGGCGACAACCTGGGACTAGTCTATTATCAGCAGGATCAAGCCGACAACCAGGGACCAGTCTATTATCACCCGGATCAAGCCGACAACCTGGGACCAGTCTATTATCACCTGGATCAAGCCGACAACCAGGGACCAGTCTATTATCACCCGGATCAAGCCGACAACCTGGGACCAGTCTATTATCAGCAGGATCAAGCAGACAACCTGGGAACAGTCTATTATCAGCAGGATCAAGCCGACAACCTGGTACCAGTCTCTTATCAGCAGGATCAAGCAGACAACCTGGGAACAGTCTATTATCAGCAGGATCAAGCCGACAACCTGGTACCAGTCTCTTATCACCAGGATCAAGGTGACAACCTGGAACCAGTCTATTATCACCCGGATCAAGCCGACAACCAGGGACCAGTCTATTATAAGCAGGATCAAGCAGACAACCTGAGACCAGTCTATTATCAGCAGGATCAATTAGACAACCTGGGACCAGTCTATTATCACCTGGATCAAGCCGACAACCTGGGACTAGTCTATTATCACCTGGATCAAGCCGACAACCTGGGACCAGTCTATTATCAGCAGGATCAAGCAGACAACCTGGGACCAGTCTATTATCACCCGGATCAAGCCGACAACCAGGGACCAGTCTATTATAAGCAGGATCAAGCAATCATTTCCTGTCCTTTAGAGCTCTTTGATCTGTTTTGACGTCTTTGTATGCTTTGATCTTTGTTGCTGCTGAGATCTTTGAAATATTAGTTTATAAGGCTTGGGAGAGGAAGTAAATACACTTTGGTGTTGGTTGCAAGCCTACAACCTGGGACCAGTCTATTATCACCAAGAACAAACCGACATCCAGGTGCCAGTCATAACATGGATCAACTCTCCAACCTGGGACCAGTCTATTATCACCAGGATCAAGCCGACAACCAGGTACCAATCCATCATAATATGGATCACCTCGATCAAGGCGGTGGTCACCAGCGACCAGTCTATTATCACCTGGATCAAGCCGACAACCTGGGACCAGTCTATTATCAGCAGGATCAAGCCGACAACCTGGGACTAGTCTATTATCAGCAGGATCAAGCCGACAACCTGGGACCAGTCTATTATCACCTGGATCAAGCCGACAACCAGGGACCAGTCTATTATCACCTGGATCAAGCCGAAAACCTGGGACCAGTCTATTATCACCTGGATCAAGCCGACAACCTGGGACTAGTCTATTATCACCTGGATCAAGCCGACAACCTGGGACCAGTCTATTATCAGCAGGATCAAGCCGACAACCTGGGACTAGTCTATTATCAGCAGGATCAAGCCGACAACCTGGGACCAGTCTATTATCACCTGGATCAAGCCGACAACCAGGGACCAGTCTATTATCACCTGGATCAAGCCGACAACCTGGGACCAGTCTATTATCACCTGGATCAAGCCGACAACCTGGGACTAGTCTATTATCACCTGGATCAAGCCGACAACCTGGGACCAGTCTATTATCAGCAGGATCAAGCAGACAACCTGGGACCAGTCTATTATCACCCTGATCAAGCCGACAACCAGGGACCAGTCTATTATCCCCCGGATCAACTCGACAACCTGGGACCAGTCTATTATCAGCAGGATCAAGCCGACAACCAGGGACCAGTCCATTATCCCCCGGATCAACTCGACAACCTGGGACCAGTCTATTATCAGCAGGATCAAGCCGACAACCAGGGACCAGTCCATTATCCCCCGGATCAACTCGACAACCTGGGACCAGTCTATTATCAGCAGGATCAAGCCGACATCCAGGGACCAGTCTATTATCACCCGGATCAAGCCGACAACCTGGGACCAGTCTATTATCAGCAGGATCAAGCAGACAACCTGGGAACAGTCTATTATCAGCAGGATCAAGCCGACAACCTGGTACCAGTCTCTTATCACCAGGATCAAGGTGACAACCTGGGACCAGTCTATTATCAGCAGGATCAAGCCGACAACCAGGGACCAGTCTATTATCACCTGGATCAAGCCGACAACCTGGGACTAGTCTATTATCAGCAGGATCATGCCGACAATCTGGGACTAGTCTATTATCAGCAGGATCAAGCCGACAACCAGGGACCAGTCTATTATCACCCGGATCAAGCCGACAACCTGGGACCAGTCTATTATAAGCAGGATCAAGCAGACAACCTGGGAACAGTCTATTATCAGCAGGATCAAGCCGACAACCTGGTACCAGTCTCTTATCAGCAGGATCAAGCAGACAACCTGGGAACAGTCTATTATCAGCAGGATCAAGCCGACAACCTGGTACCAGTCTCTTATCACCAGGATCAAGGTGACAACCTGGAACCAGTCTATTATAACCCGGATCAAGCCGACAACCAGGGACCAGTCTATTATAAGCAGGATCAAGCAGACAACCTGGGACCAGTCTATTATCAGCAGGATCAAGCAGACAACCTGGGACCAGTCTATTATCACCTGGATCAAGCCGACAACCTGGGACTAGTCTATTATCACCTGGATCAAGCCGACAACCTGGGACCAGTCTATTATCAGCAGGATCAAGCAGACAACCTGGGACCAGTCTATTATCACCCGGATCAAGCCGACAACCAGGGACCAGTCTATTATAAGCAGGATCAAGCAATCATTTCCTGTCCTTTAGAGCTCTTTGATCTGTTTTGACGTCTTTGTATGCTTTGATCTTTGTTGCTGCTGAGATCTTTGAAATATTAGTTTATAAGGCTTGGGAGAGGAAGTAAATACACTTTGGTGTTGGTTGCAAGCCTACAACCTGGGACCAGTCTATTATCACCAAGAACAAACCGACATCCAGGTACCAGTCATAACATGGATCAACTCTCCAACCTGGGACCAGTCTATTATCACCAGGATCAAGCCGACAACCAGGTACCAATCCATCATAATATGGATCACCTCGATCAAGGCGGTGGTCACCAGCGACCAGTCTATTATCACCTGGATCAAGCCGACAACCTGGGACCAGTCTATTATCAGCAGGATCAAGCCGACAACCTGGGACTAGTCTATTATCAGCAGGATCAAGCCGACAACCTGGGACCAGTCTATTATCACCTGGATCAAGCCGACAACCAGGGACCAGTCTATTATCACCTGGATCAAGCCGAAAACCTGGGACCAGTCTATTATCACCTGGATCAAGCCGACAACCTGGGACTAGTCTATTATCACCTGGATCAAGCCGACAACCTGGGACCAGTCTATTATCAGCAGGATCAAGCCGACAACCTGGGACTAGTCTATTATCAGCAGGATCAAGCCGACAACCTGGGACCAGTCTATTATCACCTGGATCACGCCGACAACCAGGGA
This sequence comes from Pleuronectes platessa, assembly GCF_947347685.1. Lineage (NCBI taxonomy): Eukaryota > Metazoa > Chordata > Actinopteri > Pleuronectiformes > Pleuronectidae > Pleuronectes > Pleuronectes platessa. Next base: position 17,941,334 of record NC_070640.1, on the reverse strand, counting down.
CCAGTCTATTATCACCTGGATCAAGACGAAAACCTGGGACCAGTCTATTATCACCTGGATCAAGCCGACAACCTGGGACTAGTCTATTATCACCTGGATCAAGCCGACAACCTGGGACCAGTCTATTATCAGCAGGATCAAGCAGACAACCTGGGACCAGTCTATTATCACCCGGATCAAGCCGACAACCAGGGACCAGTCTATTATCCCCCGGATCAACTCGACAACCTGGGACCAGTCTATTATCAGCAGGATCAAGCCGACAACCAGGGACCAGTCCATTATCCCCCGGATCAACTCGACAACCTGGGACCAGTCTATTATCAGCAGGATCAAGCCGACAACCAGGGACCAGTCTATTATCACCCGGATCAAGCCGACAACCTGGGACCAGTCTATTATCAGCAGGATCAAGCAGACAACCTGGGAACAGTCTATTATCAGCAGGATCAAGCCGACAACCTGGTACCAGTCTCTTATCACCAGGATCAAGGTGACAACCTGGGACCAGTCTATTATCACCTGGATCAAGCCGACAACCTGGGACTAGTCTATTATCAGCAGGATCATGCCGACAATCTGGGACTAGTCTATTATCAGCAGGATCAAGCCGACAACCAGGGACCAGTCTATTATCACCTGGATCAAGCCGACAACCTGGGACCAGTCTATTATCAGCAGGATCAAGCAGACAACCTGGGAACAGTCTATTATCAGCAGGATCAAGCCGACAACCTGGTACCAGTCTCTTATCAGCAGGATCAAGCAGACAACCTGGGAACAGTCTATTATCAGCAGGATCAAGCCGACAACCTGGTACCAGTCTCTTATCACCAGGATCAAGGTGACAACCTGGAACCAGTCTATTATAACCCGGATCAAGCCGACAACCAGGGACCAGTCTATTATAAGCAGGATCAAGCAGACAACCTGGGACCAGTCTATTATCAGCAGGATCAAGCAGACAACCTGGGACCAGTCTATTATCACCTGGATCAAGCCGACAACCTGGGACTAGTCTATTATCACCTGGATCAAGCCGACAACCTGGGACCAGTCTATTATCAGCAGGATCAAGCAGACAACCTGGGACCAGTCTATTATCACCCGGATCAAGCCGACAACCAGGGACCAGTCTATTATAAGCAGGATCAAGCAATCATTTCCTGTCCTTTAGAGCTCTTTGATCTGTTTTGACGTCTTTGTATGCTTTGATCTTTGTTGCTGCTGAGTTCTTTGAAATATTAGTTTATAAGGCTTGGGAGAGGAAATAAATACACTTTGGTGTTGGTTGCAAGCCTACAACCTGGGACCAGTCTATTATCACCAAGAACAAACCGACATCCAGGTACCAGTCATAACATGGATCAACTCTCCAACCTGGGACCAGTCTATTATCACCAGGATCAAGCCGACAACCAGGTACCAATCCATCATAATATGGATCACCTCGATCAAGGCGGTGGTCACCAGCGACCAGTCTATTATCACCTGGATCAAGCCGACAACCTGGGACCAGTCTATTATCACCTGGATCAAGCCGACAACCTGGGACCAGTCTATTATCAGCAGGATCAAGCCGACAACCAGCCCCCATTCTATTATCACCTGGATCAAGCCGACAACCTGGGACCAGTCTATTATCACCTGGATCAAGCCGACAACCTGGGACTAGTTCATTATCAGCAGGATCAAGCCGATAACCAGGGACCAGTCTATTATCAGCAGGATCAAGCCGACAACCTGGGACCAGTCTATTATCACCTGGATCAAGCAAACAAACTGGGACCAGTCTATTATCACCTGGATCAAGCCGACAACCTGGGACTAGTCTATTATCACCTGGATCAAGCCGACAACCTGGTACCATTCTCTTATCAGCAGGATCAAGCAGACAACCTGGGACCAGTCTATTATCACCTGGATCAAGCAGACAACCTGGGAACAGTCTATTATCAGCAGGATCAAGCCGACAACCTGGTACCAGTCTCTTATCAGCAGGATCAAGCAGACAACCTGGGAACAGTCTATTATCAGCAGGATCAAGCCGACAACCTGGTACCAGTCTCTTATCACCAGGATCAAGGTGACAACCTGGAACCAGTCTATTATAACCCGGATCAAGCCGACAACCAGGGACCAGTCTATTATAAGCAGGATCAAGCAGACAACCTGGGACCAGTCTATTATCAGCAGGATCAAGCAGACAACCTGGGACCAGTCTATTATCACCTGGATCAAGCCGACAACCTGGGACTAGTCTATTATCACCTGGATCAAGCCGACAACCTGGGACCAGTCTATTATCAGCAGGATCAAGCAGACAACCTGGGACCAGTCTATTATCACCCGGATCAAGCCGACAACCAGGGACCAGTCTATTATAAGCAGGATCAAGCAATCATTTCCTGTCCTTTAGAGCTCTTTGATCTGTTTTGACGTCTTTGTATGCTTTGATCTTTGTTGCTGCTGAGTTCTTTGAAATATTAGTTTATAAGGCTTGGGAGAGGAAATAAATACACTTTGGTGTTGGTTGCAAGCCTACAACCTGGGACCAGTCTATTATCACCAAGAACAAACCGACATCCAGGTACCAGTCATAACATGGATCAACTCTCCAACCTGGGACCAGTCTATTATCACCAGGATCAAGCCGACAACCAGGTACCAATCCATCATAATATGGATCACCTCGATCAAGGCGGTGGTCACCAGCGACCAGTCTATTATCACCTGGATCAAGCCGACAACCTGGGACCAGTCTATTATCACCTGGATCAAGCCGACAACCTGGGACCAGTCTATTATCACCTGGATCAAGCCGACAACCTGGGACTAGTCTATTATCAGCAGGATCAAGCCGACAACCAGCCCCCATTCTATTATCACCTGGATCAAGCCGACAACCTGGGACCAGTCTATTATCACCTGGATCAAGCCGACAACCTGGGACTAGTTCATTATCAGCAGGATCAAGCCGATAACCAGGGACCAGTCTATTATCAGCAGGATCAAGCCGACAACCTGGGACCAGTCTCTTATCACCAGGATCAAGCCGACAACCTCGGACCAGTCTATTATCAGCGGAATCAAGCCGACAACCTGGGACCAGTCTATTATCACCCGGATCAAGCCGACAACCAGGGACCAGTCTATTATCACCTGGATCAGGCCGACAACCCAGGACCAGTCCATTATCCCCCGGATCAACTCGACAACCTGGGACCAGTCTATTATCAGCAGGATCAAGCGGACAACCAGGGACCAGTCTATTATCACCCGGATCAAGCCGACAACCTGGGACCAGTCTATTATCAGCAGGATCAAGCAGACAACCTGGGAACAGTCTATTATCAGCAGGATCAAGCCGACAACCTGGTACCAGTCTCTTATCACCAGGATCAAGGTGACAGCCTGGAACCAGTCTATTATCACCCGGATCAAGCCGACAACCAGGGACCAGTCTCTTATCACCAGGTTCAAGCCGACAACCTGGGACCAGTCTATTATCACCCGGATCAAGCCGACAACCTGGGACCAGTCTATTATCAACAGCATCAAGCAGACAACCTGGGAACAGTCTATTATCAGCAGGATCAAGCCGACAACCTGGTACCAGTCTCTTATCACCAGGATCAAAGTGACAACCTGGAACCAGTCTATTATCACCCGGATCAAGCCGACAACCAGGGACCAGTCTATTATAAGCAGGATTAAGCAGACAACCTCGGACCAGTGTATTATCACATGGTTTAAGCCGACAACCTGGGACTAGTCTGTTATCAGCAGGATCATGCCGACAACCAGGGACCAGTCTATTATCACCTGGATCAAGCCGACAACTCAGGACCAGTCTCTTATCACCAGGATCAAGCCGACAACCTGGTACCAGTCTCTTATCACCAGGATCAAGGTGACAACCTGGGACCAGTCTATTATCAGCAGGATCAAGCCGACAACCAGGGACCAGTCTATTATCACCTGGATCAAGCCGACAACCTGGGACCAGTCTATTATCAGCAGGATCAAGGCGACAACCTGGGACTAGTCTATTATCAGCAGGATCAAGCCGACAACCAGGGACCAGTCTATTATCACCTGGATCAAGCCGACAACCTGGGACCAGTCTATTATCACCTGGATCAAGCCGACAATCTGGGACTAGTCTATTATCACCCGGATCAAGCCGACAACCAGGGACCAGTCTATTATCACCTGGATCAAGCCGTCAACCTGGGACCAGTCTATTATCAGCAGGATCAAGCAGACAACCTGGGACCAGTCTATTATCACACGGATCAAGCCGACAACCAGGGACCAGTCTATTATAAGCAGGATCAAGCAATCATTTCCTGTCCTTTAGAGCTCTTTGATCTGTTTTGACGTCTTTGTATGCTTTGATCTTTGTTGCTGCTGAGATCTTTGAAATATTAGTTTATAAGGCTTGGGAGAGGAAGTAAATACACTTTGGTGTTGGTTGCAAGCCTACAACCTGGGACCAGTCTATTATCACCAAGAACAAACCGACATCCAGGTACCAGTCATAACATGGATCAACTCTCCAACCTGGGACCAGTCTATTATCACCAGGATCAAGCCGACAACCAGGTACCAATCCATCATAATATGGATCACCTCGATCAAGGCGGTGGTCACCAGCGACCAGTCTATTATCACCGGGATCAAGCCTACAACCCGGGACCAGTCTATTATCACCTGGATCAAGCCGATAACCTGGGACCAGTCTATTATCAGCAGGATCAAGCCGACAACCTGGGACCAGTCTCTTATCAGCAGGATCAAGCCGACAACCTGGGACCAGTCTCTTATCACCAGGATCAAGCCGACAACCTGGGACCAGTCTATTATCAGCGGAATCAAGCCGACAACCTGGGACCAGTCTATTATCACCCGGATCAAGCCGACAACCAGGGACCAGTCTATTATCACCTGGATCAGGCCGACAACCCAGGACCAGTCCATTATCCCCCGGATCAACTCGACAACCTGGGACCAGTCTATTATCAGCAGAATCAAGCCGACAACCAGGGACCAGTCTATTATCACCCGGATCAAGCCGACAACCTGGGACCAGTCTATTATCAGCGGAATCAAGCCGACAACCTGGGACCAGTCTATTATCATCCGGATCAAGCCGACAACCAGGGACCAGTCTATTATCACCTGGATCAGGCCGACAACCCGGGACCAGTCCATTATCCCCCGGATCAACTCGACAACCTGGGACCAGTCTATTATCAGCAGGATCAAGCCGACAACCAGGGACCAGTCTATTATCACCCGGATCAAGCCGACAACCTGGGACCAGTCTATTATCAGCAGGATCAAGCAGACAACCTGGGAACAGTCTATTATCAGCAGGATCAAGCCGACAACCTGGTACCAGTCTCTTATCACCAGGATCAAGGTGACAACCTGGAACCAGTCTATTATCACCCGGATCAAGCCGACAACCAGGGACCAGTCTATTATAAGCAGGATCAAGCAGACAACCTGGGACCAGTCTATTATCAGCAGGATCAAGCAGACAACCTGGGACCAGTCTATTATCACCTGGATCAAGCCGACAACCTGGGACTAGTCTATTATCACCTGGATCAAGCCGACAACCTGGGACCAGTCTATTATCAGCAGGATCAAGCAGACAACCTGGGACCAGTCTATTATCACCCGGATCAAGCCGACAACCAGGGACCAGTCTATTATAAGCAGGATCAAGCAATCATTTCCTGTCCTTTAGAGCTCTTTGATCTGTTTTGACGTCTTTGTATGCTTTGATCTTTGTTGCTGCTGAGATCTTTGAAATATTAGTTTATAAGGCTTGGGAGAGGAAGTAAATACACTTTGGTGTTGGTTGCAAGCCTACAACCTGGGACCAGTCTATTATCACCAAGAACAAACCGACCTCCAGGTACCAGTCATAACATGGATCAACTCTCCAACCTGGGACCAGTCTATTATCACCAGGATCAAGCCGACAACCAGGTACCAATCCATCATAATATGGATCACCTCGATCAAGGCGGTGGTCACCAGCGACCAGTCTATTATCACCTGGATCAAGCCGACAACCTGGGACCAGTCTATTATCAGCAGGATCAAGCCGACAACCTGGGACTAGTCTATTATCAGCAGGATCAAGCCGACAACCTGGGACCAGTCTATTATCACCTGGATCAAGCCGACAACCAGGGACCAGTCTATTATCACCTGGATCAGGCCGACAACCCGGGACCAGTCCATTATCCCCCGGATCAACTCGACAACCTGGGACCAGTCTATTATCAGCAGGATCAAGCCGACAACCAGGGACCAGTCTATTATCACCCGGAACAAGCCGACAACCTGAGACCAGTCTATTATCAGCAGGATCAAGCAGACAACCTGGTACCAGTCTCTTATCACCAGGATCAAGGTGACAACCTGGGACCAGTCTATTATCAGCAGGATCAAGCCGACAACCAGGGACCAGTCTATTATCACCTGGATCAAGCCGACAACCTGGGACCAGTCTATTATCAGCAGGATCAAGGCGACAACCTGGGACTAGTCTATTATCAGCAGGATCAAGCCGACAACCAGGGACCAGTCTATTATCACCTGGATCAAGCCGACAACCTGGGACCAGTCTATTATCACCTGGATCAAGCCGACAATCTGGGACTAGTCTATTATCACCCGGATCAAGCCGACAACCAGGGACCAGTCTATTATCACCTGGATCAAGCCGTCAACCTGGGACCAGTCTATTATCAGCAGGATCAAGCAGACAACCTGGGACCAGTCTATTATCACCCGGATCAAGCCGACAACCAGGGACCAGTCTATTATAAGCAGGATCAAGCAATCATTTCCTGTCCTTTAGAGCTCTTTGATCTGTTTTGACGTCTTTGTATGCTTTGATCTTTGTTGCTGCTGAGATCTTTGAAATATTAGTTTATAAGGCTTGGGAGAGGAAGTAAATACACTTTGGTGTTGGTTGCAAGCCTACAACCTGGGACCAGTCTATTATCACCAAGAACAAACCGACATCCAGGTACCAGTCATAACATGGATCAACTCTCCAACCTGGGACCAGTCTATTATCACCAGGATCAAGCCGACAACCAGGTACCAATCCATCATAATATGGATCACCTCGATCAAGGCGGTGGTCACCAGCGACCAGTCTATTATCACCGGGATCAAGCCTACAACCCGGGACCAGTCTATTATCACCTGGATCAAGCCGATAACCTGGGACCAGTCTCTTATCAGCAGGATCAAGCCGACAACCTGGGACCAGTCTCTTATCACCAGGATCAAGCCGACAACCTCGGACCAGTCTATTATCAGCGGAATCAAGCCGACAACCTGGGACCAGTCTATTATCACCCGGATCAAGCCGACAACCAGGGACCAGTCTATTATCACCTGGATCAGGCCGACAACCCAGGACCAGTCCATTATCCCCCGGATCAACTCGACAACCTGGGACCAGTCTATTATCAGCAGGATCAAGCGGACAACCAGGGACCAGTCTATTATCACCCGGATCAAGCCGACAACCTGGGACCAGTCTATTATCAGCAGGATCAAGCAGACAACCTGGGAACAGTCTATTATCAGCAGGATCAAGCCGACAACCTGGTACCAGTCTCTTATCACCAGGATCAAGGTGACAGCCTGGAACCAGTCTATTATCACCCGGATCAAGCCGACAACCAGGGACCAGTCTCTTATCACCAGGTTCAAGCCGACAACCTGGGACCAGTCTATTATCACCCGGATCAAGCCGACAACCTGGGACCAGTCTATTATCAACAGCATCAAGCAGACAACCTGGGAACAGTCTATTATCAGCAGGATCAAGCCGACAACCTGGTACCAGTCTCTTATCACCAGGATCAAAGTGACAACCTGGAACCAGTCTATTATCACCCGGATCAAGCCGACAACCAGGGACCAGTCTATTATAAGCAGGATTAAGCAGACAACCTCGGACCAGTGTATTATCACATGGTTTAAGCCGACAACCTGGGACTAGTCTGTTATCAGCAGGATCATGCCGACAACCAGGGACCAGTCTATTATCACCTGGATCAAGCCGACAACTCGGGACCAGTCTCTTATCACCAGGATCAAGCCGACAACCTGGTACCAGTCTCTTATCACCAGGATCAAGGTGACAACCTGGGACCAGTCTATTATCAGCAGGATCAAGCCGACAACCAGGGACCAGTCTATTATCACCTGGATCAAGCCGACAACCTGGGACCAGTCTATTATCAGCAGGATCAAGGCGACAACCTGGGACTAGTCTATTATCAGCAGGATCAAGCCGACAACCAGGGACCAGTCTATTATCACCTGGATCAAGCCGACAACCTGGGACCAGTCTATTATCACCTGGATCAAGCCGACAATCTGGGACTAGTCTATTATCACCCGGATCAAGCCGACAACCAGGGACCAGTCTATTATCACCTGGATCAAGCCGTCAACCTGGGACCAGTCTATTATCAGCAGGATCAAGCAGACAACCTGGGACCAGTCTATTATCACACGGATCAAGCCGACAACCAGGGACCAGTCTATTATAAGCAGGATCAAGCAATCATTTCCTGTCCTTTAGAGCTCTTTGATCTGTTTTGACGTCTTTGTATGCTTTGATCTTTGTTGCTGCTGAGATCTTTGAAATATTAGTTTATAAGGCTTGGGAGAGGAAGTAAATACACTTTGGTGTTGGTTGCAAGCCTACAACCTGGGACCAGTCTATTATCACCAAGAACAAACCGACATCCAGGTACCAGTCATAACATGGATCAACTCTCCAACCTGGGACCAGTCTATTATCACCAGGATCAAGCCGACAACCAGGTACCAATCCATCATAATATGGATCACCTCGATCAAGGCGGTGGTCACCAGCGACCAGTCTATTATCACCGGGATCAAGCCTACAACCCGGGACCAGTCTATTATCACCTGGATCAAGCCGATAACCTGGGACCAGTCTATTATCAGCAGGATCAAGCCGACAACCTGGGACCAGTCTCTTATCAGCAGGATCAAGCCGACAACCTGGGACCAGTCTCTTATCACCAGGATCAAGCCGACAACCTGGGACCAGTCTATTATCAGCGGAATCAAGCCGACAACCTGGGACCAGTCTATTATCACCCGGATCAAGCCGACAACCAGGGACCAGTCTATTATCACCTGGATCAGGCCGACAACCCAGGACCAGAACATTATCCCCCGGATCAACTCGACAACCTGGGACCAGTCTATTATCAGCAGAATCAAGCCGACAACCAGGGACCAGTCTATTATCACCCGGATCAAGCCGACAACCTGGGACCAGTCTATTATCAGCGGAATCAAGCCGACAACCTGGGACCAGTCTATTATCATCCGGATCAAGCCGACAACCAGGGACCAGTCTATTATCACCTGGATCAGGCCGACAACCCGGGACCAGTCCATTATCCCCCGGATCAACTCGACAACCTGGGACCAGTCTATTATCAGCAGGATCAAGCCGACAACCAGGGACCAGTCTATTATCACCCGGATCAAGCCGACAACCTGGGACCAGTCTATTATCAGCAGGATCAAGCAGACAACCTGGGAACAGTCTATTATCAGCAGGATCAAGCCGACAACCTGGTACCAGTCTCTTATCACCAGGATCAAGGTGACAACCTGGAACCAGTCTATTATCACCCGGATCAAGCCGACAACCAGGGACCAGTCTATTATAAGCAGGATCAAGCAGACAACCTGGGACCAGTCTATTATCAGCAGGATCAAGCAGACAACCTGGGACCAGTCTATTATCACCTGGATCAAGCCGACAACCTGGGACTAGTCTATTATCACCTGGATCAAGCCGACAACCTGGGACCAGTCTATTATCAGCAGGATCAAGCAGACAACCTGGGACCAGTCTATTATCACCCGGATCAAGCCGACAACCAGGGACCAGTCTATTATAAGCAGGATCAAGCAATCATTTCCTGTCCTTTAGAGCTCTTTGATCTGTTTTGACGTCTTTGTATGCTTTGATCTTTGTTGCTGCTGAGATCTTTGAAATATTAGTTTATAAGGCTTGGGAGAGGAAGTAAATACACTTTGGTGTTGGTTGCAAGCCTACAACCTGGGACCAGTCTATTATCACCAAGAACAAACCGACCTCCAGGTACCAGTCATAACATGGATCAACTCTCCAACCTGGGACCAGTCTATTATCACCAGGATCAAGCCGACAACCAGGTACCAATCCATCATAATATGGATCACCTCGATCAAGGCGGTGGTCACCAGCGACCAGTCTATTATCACCTGGATCAAGCCGACAACCTGGGACCAGTCTATTATCAGCAGGATCAAGCCGACAACCTGGGACTAGTCTATTATCAGCAGGATCAAGCCGACAACCTGGGACCAGTCTATTATCACCTGGATCAAGCCGACAACCAGGGACCAGTCTATTATCACCTGGATCAAGCCGAAAACCTGGGACCAGTCTATTATCACCTGGATCAAGCCGACAACCTGGGACTAGTCTATTATCACCTGGATCAAGCCGACAACCTGGGACCAGTCTATTATCAGCAGGATCAAGCCAACAACCTGGGACTAGTCTATTATCAGCAGGATCAAGCCGACAACCTGGGACCAGTCTATTATCACCTGGATCAAGCCGACAACCAGGGACCAGTCTATTATCACCTGGATCAAGCCGAAAACCTGGGACCAGTCTATTATCACCTGGATCAAGCCGACAACCTGGGACTAGTCTATTATCACCTGGATCAAGCCGACAACCTGGGACCAGTCTATTATCAGCAGGATCAAGCAGACAACCTGGGACCAGTCTATTATCACCCGGATCAAGCCGAAAACCAGGGACCAGTCTATTATCCCCCGGATCAACTCGACAACCTGGGACCAGTCTATTATCAGCAGGATCAAGCCGACAACCAGGGACCAGTCCATTATCCCCCGGATCAACTCGACAACCTGGGACCAGTCTATTATCAGCAGGATCAAGCCGACAACCAGGGACCAGTCTATTATCACCCGGATCAAGCCGGCAACCTGGGACCAGTCTATTTTCACCTGGATCAGGCCGACAACCCGGGACCAGTCCATTATCCCCCGGATCAACTCGACAACCTGGGACCAGTCTATTATCAGCAGGATCAAGCCGACAACCAGGGACCAGTCCATTATCCCCCGGATCAACTCGACAACCTGGGACCAGTCTATTATCAGCAGGATCAAGCCGACAACCAGGGACCAGTCTATTATCACCCGGATCAAGCCGACAACCTGAGACCAGTCTATTATCAGCAGGATCAAGCAGACAACCTGGGAACAGTCTATTATCAGCAGGATCAAGCCGACAACCTGGTACCAGTCTCTTATCACCAGGATCAAGGTGACAACCTGGGACCACTCTATTATCAGCAGGATCAAGCCGACAACCAGGGACCAGTCTATTATCACCTGGATCAAGCCGACAACCTGGGACCAGTCTATTATCAGCAGGATCAAGGCGACAACCTGGGACTAGTCTATTATCAGCAGGATCAAGCCGACAACCAGGGACCAGTCTATTATCACCCGGATCAAGCCGACAACCTGGGACCAGTCTATTATCACCTGGATCAAGCCGACAACCAGGGACCAGTCTATTATCACCCGGATCAAGCCGACAACCTGGGACCAGTCTATTATCAGCAGGATCAAGCAGACAACCTGGGAACAGTCTATTATCAGCAGGATCAAGCCGACAACCTGGTACCAGTCTCTTATCAGCAGGATCAAGCAGACAACCAGGGAACAGTCTATTATCAGCAGGATCAAGCCGACAACCTGGTACCAGTCTCTTATCACCAGGATCAAGGTGACAACCTGGAACCAGTCTATTATCACCCGGATCAAGCCGACAACCAGGGACCAGTCTATTATAAGCAGGATCAAGCAGACAACCTGAGACCAGTCTATTATCAGCAGGATCAAGCAGACAACCTGGGACCAGTCTATTATCACCTGGATCAAGCCGACAACCTGGGACTAGTCTATTATCACCTGGATCAAGCCGACAACCTGGGACCAGTCTATTATCAGCAGGATCAAGCAGACAACCTGGGACCAGTCTATTATCACCCGGATCAAGCCGACAACCAGGGACCAGTCTATTATAAGCAGGATCAAGCAATCATTTCCTGTCCTTTAGAGCTCTTTGATCTGTTTTGACGTCTTTGTATGCTTTGATCTTTGTTGCTGCTGAGATCTTTGAAATATTAGTTTATAAGGCTTGGGAGAGGAAGTAAATACACTTTGGTGTTGGTTGCAAGCCTACAACCTGGGACCAGTCTATTATCACCAAGAACAAACCGACATCCAGGTGCCAGTCATAACATGGATCAACTCTCCAACCTGGGACCAGTCTATTATCACCAGGATCAAGCCGACAACCAGGTACCAATCCATCATAATATGGATCACCTCGATCAAGGCGGTGGTCACCAGCGACCAGTCTATTATCACCTGGATCAAGCCGACAACCTGGGACCAGTCTATTATCAGCAGGATCAAGCCGACAACCTGGGACTAGTCTATTATCAGCAGGATCAAGCCGACAACCTGGGACCAGTCTATTATCACCTGGATCAAGCCGACAACCAGGGACCAGTCTATTATCACCTGGATCAAGCCGAAAACCTGGGACCAGTCTATTATCACCTGGATCAAGCCGACAACCTGGGACTAGTCTATTATCACCTGGATCAAGCCGACAACCTGGGACCAGTCTATTATCAGCAGGATCAAGCCGACAACCTGGGACTAGTCTATTATCAGCAGGATCAAGCCGACAACCTGGGACCAGTCTATTATCACCTGGATCAAGCCGACAACCAGGGACCAGTCTATTATCACCTGGATCAAGCCGACAACCTGGGACCAGTCTATTATCACCTGGATCAAGCCGACAACCTGGGACTAGTCTATTATCACCTGGATCAAGCCGACAACCTGGGACCAGTCTATTATCAGCAGGATCAAGCAGACAACCTGGGACCAGTCTATTATCACCCTGATCAAGCCGACAACCAGGGACCAGTCTATTATCCCCCGGATCAACTCGACAACCTGGGACCAGTCTATTATCAGCAGGATCAAGCCGACAACCAGGGACCAGTCCATTATCCCCCGGATCAACTCGACAACCTGGGACCAGTCTATTATCAGCAGGATCAAGCCGACAACCAGGGACCAGTCCATTATCCCCCGGATCAACTCGACAACCTGGGACCAGTCTATTATCAGCAGGATCAAGCCGACATCCAGGGACCAGTCTATTATCACCCGGATCAAGCCGACAACCTGGGACCAGTCTATTATCAGCAGGATCAAGCAGACAACCTGGGAACAGTCTATTATCAGCAGGATCAAGCCGACAACCTGGTACCAGTCTCTTATCACCAGGATCAAGGTGACAACCTGGGACCAGTCTATTATCAGCAGGATCAAGCCGACAACCAGGGACCAGTCTATTATCACCTGGATCAAGCCGACAACCTGGGACTAGTCTATTATCAGCAGGATCATGCCGACAATCTGGGACTAGTCTATTATCAGCAGGATCAAGCCGACAACCAGGGACCAGTCTATTATCACCCGGATCAAGCCGACAACCTGGGACCAGTCTATTATAAGCAGGATCAAGCAGACAACCTGGGAACAGTCTATTATCAGCAGGATCAAGCCGACAACCTGGTACCAGTCTCTTATCAGCAGGATCAAGCAGACAACCTGGGAACAGTCTATTATCAGCAGGATCAAGCCGACAACCTGGTACCAGTCTCTTATCACCAGGATCAAGGTGACAACCTGGAACCAGTCTATTATAACCCGGATCAAGCCGACAACCAGGGACCAGTCTATTATAAGCAGGATCAAGCAGACAACCTGGGACCAGTCTATTATCAGCAGGATCAAGCAGACAACCTGGGACCAGTCTATTATCACCTGGATCAAGCCGACAACCTGGGACTAGTCTATTATCACCTGGATCAAGCCGACAACCTGGGACCAGTCTATTATCAGCAGGATCAAGCAGACAACCTGGGACCAGTCTATTATCACCCGGATCAAGCCGACAACCAGGGACCAGTCTATTATAAGCAGGATCAAGCAATCATTTCCTGTCCTTTAGAGCTCTTTGATCTGTTTTGACGTCTTTGTATGCTTTGATCTTTGTTGCTGCTGAGATCTTTGAAATATTAGTTTATAAGGCTTGGGAGAGGAAGTAAATACACTTTGGTGTTGGTTGCAAGCCTACAACCTGGGACCAGTCTATTATCACCAAGAACAAACCGACATCCAGGTACCAGTCATAACATGGATCAACTCTCCAACCTGGGACCAGTCTATTATCACCAGGATCAAGCCGACAACCAGGTACCAATCCATCATAATATGGATCACCTCGATCAAGGCGGTGGTCACCAGCGACCAGTCTATTATCACCTGGATCAAGCCGACAACCTGGGACCAGTCTATTATCAGCAGGATCAAGCCGACAACCTGGGACTAGTCTATTATCAGCAGGATCAAGCCGACAACCTGGGACCAGTCTATTATCACCTGGATCAAGCCGACAACCAGGGACCAGTCTATTATCACCTGGATCAAGCCGAAAACCTGGGACCAGTCTATTATCACCTGGATCAAGCCGACAACCTGGGACTAGTCTATTATCACCTGGATCAAGCCGACAACCTGGGACCAGTCTATTATCAGCAGGATCAAGCCGACAACCTGGGACTAGTCTATTATCAGCAGGATCAAGCCGACAACCTGGGACCAGTCTATTATCACCTGGATCACGCCGACAACCAGGGACCAGTCTATTATCACCTGGATCAAGCCGAAAACCTGGGACCAGTCTATTATCAACTGGATCAAGCCGACAACCTGGGACTAGTCTATTATCACCTGGATCAAGCCGACAACCTGGGACCAGTCTATTATCAGCAGGATCAAGCAGACAACCTGGGACCAGTCTATTATCACCCGGATCAAGCCGACAACCAGGGACCAGTCTATTATCCCCCGGATCAACTCGACAACCTGGGACCAGTCTATTATCAGCAGGATCAAGCCGACAACCAGGGACCAGTCCATTATCCCCCGGATCAACTCGACAACCTGGGACCAGTCTATTATCAGCAGGATCAAGCCGACAACCAGGGACCAGTCTATTATCACCCGGATCAAGCCGACAACCTGGGACCAGTCTATTATCAGCAGGATCAAGCAGACAACCTGGGAACAGTCTATTATCAGCAGGATCAAGCCGACAACCTGGTACCAGTCTCTTATCACCAGGATCAAGGTGACAACCTGGGACCAGTCTATTATCACCTGGATCAAGCCGACAACCTGGGACTAGTCTATTATCAGCAGGATCATGCCGACAATCTGGGACTAGTCTATTATCAGCAGGATCAAGCCGACAACCAGGGACCAGTCTATTATCACCTGGATCAAGCCGACAACCTGGGACCAGTCTATTATCAGCAGGATCAAGCAGACAACCTGGGAACAGTCTATTATCAGCAGGATCAAGCCGACAACCTGGTACCAGTCTCTTATCAGCAGGATCAAGCAGACAACCTGGGAACAGTCTATTATCAGCAGGATCAAGCCGACAACCTGGTACCAGTCTCTTATCACCAGGATCAAGGTGACAACCTGGAACCAGTCTATTATAACCCGGATCAAGCCGACAACCAGGGACCAGTCTATTATAAGCAGGATCAAGCAGACAACCTGGGACCAGTCTATTATCAGCAGGATCAAGCAGACAACCTGGGACCAGTCTATTATCACCTGGATCAAGCCGACAACCTGGGACTAGTCTATTATCACCTGGATCAAGCCGACAACCTGGGACCAGTCTATTATCAGCAGGATCAAGCAGACAACCTGGGACCAGTCTATTATCACCCGGATCAAGCCGACAACCAGGGACCAGTCTATTATAAGCAGGATCAAGCAATCATTTCCTGTCCTTTAGAGCTCTTTGATCTGTTTTGACGTCTTTGTATGCTTTGATCTTTGTTGCTGCTGAGTTCTTTGAAATATTAGTTTATAAGGCTTGGGAGAGGAAATAAATACACTTTGGTGTTGGTTGCAAGCCTACAACCTGGGACCAGTCTATTATCACCAAGAACAAACCGACATCCAGGTACCAGTCATAACATGGATCAACTCTCCAACCTGGGACCAGTCTATTATCACCAGGATCAAGCCGACAACCAGGTACCAATCCATCATAATATGGATCACCTCGATCAAGGCGGTGGTCACCAGCGACCAGTCTATTATCACCTGGATCAAGCCGACAACCTGGGACCAGTCTATTATCACCTGGATCAAGCCGACAACCTGGGACCAGTCTATTATCAGCAGGATCAAGCCGACAACCAGCCCCCATTCTATTATCACCTGGATCAAGCCGACAACCTGGGACCAGTCTATTATCACCTGGATCAAGCCGACAACCTGGGACTAGTTCATTATCAGCAGGATCAAGCCGATAACCAGGGACCAGTCTATTATCAGCAGGATCAAGCCGACAACCTGGGACCAGTCTATTATCACCTGGATCAAGCAGACAACCTGGGACCAGTCTATTATCACCTGGATCAAGCCGACAACCTGGGACTAGTCTATTATCACCTGGATCAAGCCGACAACCTGGTACCAGTCTCTTATCAGCAGGATCAAGCAGACAACCTGGGACCAGTCTATTATCACCTGGATCAAGCAGACAACCTGGGAACAGTCTATTATCAGCAGGATCAAGCCGACAACCTGGTACCAGTCTCTTATCAGCAGGATCAAGCAGACAACCTGGGAACAGTCTATTATCAGCAGGATCAAGCCGACAACCTGGTACCAGTCTCTTATCACCAGGATCAAGGTGACAACCTGGAACCAGTCTATTATAACCCGGATCAAGCCGACAACCAGGGACCAGTCTATTATAAGCAGGATCAAGCAGACAACCTGGGACCAGTCTATTATCAGCAGGATCAAGCAGACAACCTGGGACCAGTCTATTATCACCTGGATCAAGCCGACAACCTGGGACTAGTCTATTATCACCTGGATCAAGCCGACAACCTGGGACCAGTCTATTATCAGCAGGATCAAGCAGACAACCTGGGACCAGTCTATTATCACCCGGATCAAGCCGACAACCAGGGACCAGTCTATTATAAGCAGGATCAAGCAATCATTTCCTGTCCTTTAGAGCTCTTTGATCTGTTTTGACGTCTTTGTATGCTTTGATCTTTGTTGCTGCTGAGTTCTTTGAAATATTAGTTTATAAGGCTTGGGAGAGGAAATAAATACACTTTGGTGTTGGTTGCAAGCCTACAACCTGGGACCAGTCTATTATCACCAAGAACAAACCGACATCCAGGTACCAGTCATAACATGGATCAACTCTCCAACCTGGGACCAGTCTATTATCACCAGGATCAAGCCGACAACCAGGTACCAATCCATCATAATATGGATCACCTCGATCAAGGCGGTGGTCACCAGCGACCAGTCTATTATCACCTGGATCAAGCCGACAACCTGGGACCAGTCTATTATCACCTGGATCAAGCCGACAACCTGGGACCAGTCTATTATCACCTGGATCAAGCCGACAACCTGGGACTAGTCTATTATCAGCAGGATCAAGCCGACAACCAGCCCCCATTCTATTATCACCTGGATCAAGCCGACAACCTGGGACCAGTCTATTATCACCTGGATCAAGCCGACAACCTGGGACTAGTTCATTATCAGCAGGATCAAGCCGATAACCAGGGACCAGTCTATTATCAGCAGGATCAAGCCGACAACCTGGGACCAGTCTATTA
The DNA here is from genome assembly GCF_947347685.1 of Pleuronectes platessa. Lineage (NCBI taxonomy): Eukaryota > Metazoa > Chordata > Actinopteri > Pleuronectiformes > Pleuronectidae > Pleuronectes > Pleuronectes platessa. The sequence goes on along the minus strand of NC_070640.1, from coordinate 17,923,371 downwards.
TCACCTGGATCAAGCAGACAACCTGGGACCAGTCTATTATCACCTGGATCAAGCCGACAACCTGGGACTAGTCTATTATCACCTGGATCAAGCCGACAACCTGGGACCAGTCTATTATCAGCAGGATCAAGCAGACAACCTGGGACCAGTCTATTATCACCCGGATCAAGCCGACAACCAGGGACCAGTCTATTATAAGCAGGATCAAGCAATCATTTCCTGTCCTTTAGAGCTCTTTGATCTGTTTTGACGTCTTTGTATGCTTTGATCTTTGTTGCTGCTGAGATCTTTGAAATATTAGTTTATAAGGCTTGGGAGAGGAAGTAAATACACTTTGGTGTTGGTTGCAAGCCTACAACCTGGGACCAGTCTATTATCACCAAGAACAAACCGACATCCAGGTACCAGTCATAACATGGATCAACTCTCCAACCTGGGACCAGTCTATTATAACCAGGATCAAGCCGACAACCAGGTACCAATCCATCATAATATGGATCACCTCGATCAAGGCGGTGGTCACCAGCGACCAGTCTATTATCACCTGGATCAAGCCGACAACCTGGGACCAGTCTATTATCAGCAGGATCAAGCCGACAACCTGGGACTAGTCTATTATCAGCAGGATCAAGCCGACAACCTGGGACCAGTCTATTATCACCTGGATCAAGCCGACAACCAGGGACCAGTCTATTATCACCTGGATCAAGGCGAAAACCTGGGACCAGTCTATTATCACCTAGATCAAGCCGACAACCTGGGACTAGTCTATTATCACCTGGATCAAGCCGACAACCTGGGACCAGTCTATTATCAGCAGGATCAAGCCGACAACCTGGGACTAGTCTATTATCAGCAGGATCAAGCCGACAACCTGGGACCAGTCTATTATCACCTGGATCAAGCCGACAACCAGGGACCAGTCTATTATCACCTGGATCAAGCCGACAACCTGGGACCAGTCTATTATCAGCAGGATCAAGCAGACAACCTGGGACCAGTCTATTATCACCCGGATCAAGCCGACAACCAGGGACCAGTCTATTATCCCCCGGATCAACTCGACAACCTGGGACCAGTCTATTATCAGCAGGATCAAGCCGACAACCAGGGACCTGTCCATTATCCCCCGGATCAACTCGACAACCTGGGACCAGTCTATTATCAGCAGGATCAAGCCGACAACCAGGGACCAGTCTATTATCACCCGGATCAAGCCGACAACCTGGGACCAGTCTATTATCAGCAGGATCAAGCAGACAACCTGGGAACAGTCTATTATCAGCAGGATCAAGCCGACAACCTGGTACCAGTCTCTTATCACCAGGATCAAGGTGACAACCTGGGACCAGTCTATTATCACCTGGATCAAGCCGACAACCTGGGACTAGTCTATTATCAGCAGGATCATGCCGACAATCTGGGACTAGTCTATTATCAGCAGGATCAAGCCGACAACCAGGGACCGGTCTATTATCACCCGGATCAAGCCGACAACCTGGGACCAGTCTATTATCAGCAGGATCAAGCAGACAACCTGGTACCAGTCTCTTATCAGCAGGATCAAGCAGACAACCTGGGAACAGTCTATTATCAGCAGGATCAAGCCGACAACCTGGTACCAGTCTCTTATCACCAGGATCAAGGTGAAAACCTGGAACCAGTCTATTATAACCCGGATCAAGCCGACAACCAGGGACCAGTCTATTATAAGCAGGATCAAGCAGACAACCTGGGACCAGTCTATTATCAGCAGGATCAAGCAGACAACCTGGGACCAGTCTATTATCACCTGGATCAAGCCGTCAACCTGGGACCAGTCTATTATCAGCAGGATCAAGCAGACAACCTGGGACCAGTCTATTATCACACGGATCAAGCCGACAACCAGGGACCAGTCTATTATAAGCAGGATCAAGCAATCATTTCCTGTCCTTTAGAGCTCTTTGATCTGTTTTGACGTCTTTGTATGCTTTGATCTTTGTTGCTGCTGAGATCTTTGAAATATTAGTTTATAAGGCTTGGGAGAGGAAGTAAATACACTTTGGTGTTGGTTGCAAGCCTACAACCCGGGACCAGTCTATTATCACCTGGATCAAGCCGATAACCTGGGACCAGTCTATTATCAGCAGGATCAAGCCGACAACCTGGGACCAGTCTCTTATCACCAGGATCAAGCCGACAACCTGGGACCAGTCTATTATCAGCGGAATCAAGCCGACAACCTGGGACCAGTCTATTATCACCCGGATCAAGCCGACAACCAGGGACCAGTCTATTATCACCTGGATCAGGCCGACAACCCAGGACCAGTCCATTATCCCCCGGATCAACTCGACAACCTGGGACCAGTCTATTATCAGCAGGATCAAGCCGACAACCAGGGACCAGTCTATTATCACCCGGATCAAGCCGACAACCTGGGACCAGTCTATTATCAGCGGAATCAAGCCGACAACCTGGGACCAGTCTATTATCATCCGGATCAAGCCGACAACCAGGGACCAGTCTATTATCACCTGGATCAGGCCGACAACCCGGGACCAGTCCATTATCCCCCGGATCAACTCGACAACCTGGGACCAGTCTATTATCAGCAGGATCAAGCCGACAACCAGGGACCAGTCTATTATCACCCGGATCAAGCCGACAACCTGGGACCAGTCTATTATCAGCAGGATCAAGCAGACAACCTGGGAACAGTCTATTATCAGCAGGATCAAGCCGACAACCTGGTACCAGTCTCTTATCACCAGGATCAAGGTGACAACCTGGAACCAGTCTATTATCACCCGGATCAAGCCGACAACCAGGGACCAGTCTATTATAAGCAGGATCAAGCAGACAACCTGGGACCAGTCTATTATCAGCAGGATCAAGCAGACAACCTGGGACCAGTCTATTATCACCTGGATCAAGCCGACAACCTGGGACTAGTCTATTATCACCTGGATCAAGCCGACAACCTGGGACCAGTCTATTATCAGCAGGATCAAGCAGACAACCTGGGACCAGTCTATTATCACCCGGATCAAGCCGACAACCAGGGACCAGTCTATTATAAGCAGGATCAAGCAATCATTTCCTGTCCTTTAGAGCTCTTTGATCTGTTTTGACGTCTTTGTATGCTTTGATCTTTGTTGCTGCTGAGATCTTTGAAATATTAGTTTATAAGGCTTGGGAGAGGAAGTAAATACACTTTGGTGTTGGTTGCAAGCCTACAACCTGGGACCAGTCTATTATCACCAAGAACAAACCGACCTCCAGGTACCAGTCATAACATGGATCAACTCTCCAACCTGGGACCAGTCTATTATCACCAGGATCAAGCCGACAACCAGGTACCAATCCATCATAATATGGATCACCTCGATCAAGGCGGTGGTCACCAGCGACCAGTCTATTATCACCTGGATCAAGCCGACAACCTGGGACCAGTCTATTATCAGCAGGATCAAGCCGACAACCTGGGACTAGTCTATTATCAGCAGGATCAAGCCGACAACCTGGGACCAGTCTATTATCACCTGGATCAAGCCGACAACCAGGGACCAGTCTATTATCACCTGGATCAAGCCGAAAACCTGGGACCAGTCTATTATCACCTGGATCAAGCCGACAACCTGGGACTAGTCTATTATCACCTGGATCAAGCCGACAACCTGGGACCAGTCTATTATCAGCAGGATCAAGCCAACAACCTGGGACTAGTCTATTATCAGCAGGATCAAGCCGACAACCTGGGACCAGTCTATTATCACCTGGATCAAGCCGACAACCAGGGACCAGTCTATTATCACCTGGATCAAGCCGAAAACCTGGGACCAGTCTATTATCACCTGGATCAAGCCGACAACCTGGGACTAGTCTATTATCACCTGGATCAAGCCGACAACCTGGGACCAGTCTATTATCAGCAGGATCAAGCAGACAACCTGGGACCAGTCTATTATCACCCGGATCAAGCCGACAACCAGGGACCAGTCTATTATCCCCCGGATCAACTCGACAACCTGGGACCAGTCTATTATCAGCAGGATCAAGCCGACAACCAGGGACCAGTCCATTATCCCCCGGATCAACTCGACAACCTGGGACCAGTCTATTATCAGCAGGATCAAGCCGACAACCAGGGACCAGTCTATTATCACCCGGATCAAGCCGGCAACCTGGGACCAGTCTATTATCACTTGGATCAGGCCGACAACCCGGGACCAGTCCATTATCCCCCGGATCAACTCGACAACCTGGGACCAGTCTATTATCAGCAGGATCAAGCCGACAACCAGGGACCAGTCCATTATCCCCCGGATCAACTCGACAACCTGGGACCAGTCTATTATCAGCAGGATCAAGCCGACAACCAGGGACCAGTCTATTATCACCCGGATCAAGCCGACAACCTGAGACCAGTCTATTATCAGCAGGATCAAGCAGACAACCTGGGAACAGTCTATTATCAGCAGGATCAAGCCGACAACCTGGTACCAGTCTCTTATCACCAGGATCAAGGTGACAACCTGGGACCACTCTATTATCAGCAGGATCAAGCCGACAACCAGGGACCAGTCTATTATCACCTGGATCAAGCCGACAACCTGGGACCAGTCTATTATCAGCAGGATCAAGGCGACAACCTGGGACTAGTCTATTATCAGCAGGATCAAGCTGACAACCAGGGACCAGTCTATTATCACCCGGATCTAGCCGACAACCTGGGACCAGTCTATTATCACCTGGATCAAGCCGACAACCAGGGACCAGTCTATTATCACCCGGATCAAGCCGACAACCTGGGACCAGTCTATTATCAGCAGGATCAAGCAGACAACCTGGGAACAGTCTATTATCAGCAGGATCAAGCCGACAACCTGGTACCAGTCTCTTATCAGCAGGATCAAGCAGACAACCTGGGAACAGTCTATTATCAGCAGGATCAAGCCGACAACCTGGTACCAGTCTCTTATCACCAGGATCAAGGTGACAACCTGGAACCAGTCTATTATCACCCGGATCAAGCCGACAACCAGGGACCAGTCTATTATAAGCAGGATCAAGCAGACAACCTGAGACCAGTCTATTATCAGCAGGATCAAGCAGACAACCTGGGACCAGTCTATTGTCACCTGGATCAAGCCGACAACCTGGGACTAGTCTATTATCACCTGGATCAAGCCGACAACCTGGGACCAGTCTATTATCAGCAGGATCAAGCAGACAACCTGGGACCAGTCTATTATCACCCGGATCAAGCCGACAACCAGGGACCAGTCTATTATAAGCAGGATCAAGCAATCATTTCCTGTCCTTTAGAGCTCTTTGATCTGTTTTGACGTCTTTGTATGCTTTGATCTTTGTTGCTGCTGAGATCTTTGAAATATTAGTTTATAAGGCTTGGGAGAGGAAGTAAATACACTTTGGTGTTGGTTGCAAGCCTACAACCTGGGACCAGTCTATTATCACCAAGAACAAACCGACATCCAGGTGCCAGTCATAACATGGATCAACTCTCCAACCTGGGACCAGTCTATTATCACCAGGATCAAGCCGACAACCAGGTACCAATCCATCATAATATGGATCACCTCGATCAAGGCGGTGGTCACCAGCGACCAGTCTATTATCACCTGGATCAAGCCGACAACCTGGGACCAGTCTATTATCAGCAGGATCAAGCCGACAACCTGGGACTAGTCTATTATCAGCAGGATCAAGCCGACAACCTGGGACCAGTCTATTATCACCTGGATCAAGCCGACAACCAGGGACCAGTCTATTATCACCTGGATCAAGCCGAAAACCTGGGACCAGTCTATTATCACCTGGATCAAGCCGACAACCTGGGACTAGTCTATTATCACCTGGATCAAGCCGACAACCTGGGACCAGTCTATTATCAGCAGGATCAAGCCGACAACCTGGGACTAGTCTATTATCAGCAGGATCAAGCCGACAACCTGGGACCAGTCTATTATCACCTGGATCAAGCCGACAACCAGGGACCAGTCTATTATCACCTGGATCAAGCCGACAACCTGGGACCAGTCTATTATCACCTGGATCAAGCCGACAACCTGGGACTAGTCTATTATCACCTGGATCAAGCCGACAACCTGGGACCAGTCTATTATCAGCAGGATCAAGCAGACAACCTGGGACCAGTCTATTATCACCCTGATCAAGCCGACAACCAGGGACCAGTCTATTATCCCCCGGATCAACTCGACAACCTGGGACCAGTCTATTATCAGCAGGATCAAGCCGACAACCAGGGACCAGTCCATTATCCCCCGGATCAACTCGACAACCTGGGACCAGTCTATTATCAGCAGGATCAAGCCGACAACCAGGGACCAGTCCATTATCCCCCGGATCAACTCGACAACCTGGGACCAGTCTATTATCAGCAGGATCAAGCCGACAACCAGGGACCAGTCTATTATCACCCGGATCAAGCCGACAACCTGGGACCAGTCTATTATCAGCAGGATCAAGCAGACAACCTGGGAACAGTCTATTATCAGCAGGATCAAGCCGACAACCTGGTACCAGTCTCTTATCACCAGGATCAAGGTGACAACCTGGGACCAGTCTATTATCAGCAGGATCAAGCCGACAACCAGGGACCAGTCTATTATCACCTGGATCAAGCCGACAACCTGGGACTAGTCTATTATCAGCAGGATCATGCCGACAATCTGGGACTAGTCTATTATCAGCAGGATCAAGCCGACAACCAGGGACCAGTCTATTATCACCCGGATCAAGCCGACAACCTGGGACCAGTCTATTATAAGCAGGATCAAGCAGACAACCTGGGAACAGTCTATTATCAGCAGGATCAAGCCGACAACCTGGTACCAGTCTCTTATCAGCAGGATCAAGCAGACAACCTGGGAACAGTCTATTATCAGCAGGATCAAGCCGACAACCTGGTACCAGTCTCTTATCACCAGGATCAAGGTGACAACCTGGAACCAGTCTATTATAACCCGGATCAAGCCGACAACCAGGGACCAGTCTATTATAAGCAGGATCAAGCAGACAACCTGGGACCAGTCTATTATCAGCAGGATCAAGCAGACAACCTGGGACCAGTCTATTATCACCTGGATCAAGCCGACAACCTGGGACTAGTCTATTATCACCTGGATCAAGCCGACAACCTGGGACCAGTCTATTATCAGCAGGATCAAGCAGACAACCTGGGACCAGTCTATTATCACCCGGATCAAGCCGACAACCAGGGACCAGTCTATTATAAGCAGGATCAAGCAATCATTTCCTGTCCTTTAGAGCTCTTTGATCTGTTTTGACGTCTTTGTATGCTTTGATCTTTGTTGCTGCTGAGATCTTTGAAATATTAGTTTATAAGGCTTGGGAGAGGAAGTAAATACACTTTGGTGTTGGTTGCAAGCCTACAACCTGGGACCAGTCTATTATCACCAAGAACAAACCGACATCCAGGTACCAGTCATAACATGGATCAACTCTCCAACCTGGGACCAGTCTATTATCACCAGGATCAAGCCGACAACCAGGTACCAATCCATCATAATATGGATCACCTCGATCAAGGCGGTGGTCACCAGCGACCAGTCTATTATCACCTGGATCAAGCCGACAACCTGGGACCAGTCTATTATCAGCAGGATCAAGCCGACAACCTGGGACTAGTCTATTATCAGCAGGATCAAGCCGACAACCTGGGACCAGTCTATTATCACCTGGATCAAGCCGACAACCAGGGACCAGTCTATTATCACCTGGATCAAGCCGAAAACCTGGGACCAGTCTATTATCACCTGGATCAAGCCGACAACCTGGGACTAGTCTATTATCACCTGGATCAAGCCGACAACCTGGGACCAGTCTATTATCAGCAGGATCAAGCCGACAACCTGGGACTAGTCTATTATCAGCAGGATCAAGCCGACAACCTGGGACCAGTCTATTATCACCTGGATCACGCCGACAACCAGGGACCAGTCTATTATCACCTGGATCAAGCCGAAAACCTGGGACCAGTCTATTATCACCTGGATCAAGCCGACAACCTGGGACTAGTCTATTATCACCTGGATCAAGCCGACAACCTGGGACCAGTCTATTATCAGCAGGATCAAGCAGACAACCTGGGACCAGTCTATTATCACCCGGATCAAGCCGACAACCAGGGACCAGTCTATTATCCCCCGGATCAACTCGACAACCTGGGACCAGTCTATTATCAGCAGGATCAAGCCGACAACCAGGGACCAGTCCATTATCCCCCGGATCAACTCGACAACCTGGGACCAGTCTATTATCAGCAGGATCAAGCCGACAACCAGGGACCAGTCTATTATCACCCGGATCAAGCCGACAACCTGGGACCAGTCTATTATCAGCAGGATCAAGCAGACAACCTGGGAACAGTCTATTATCAGCAGGATCAAGCCGACAACCTGGTACCAGTCTCTTATCACCAGGATCAAGGTGACAACCTGGGACCAGTCTATTATCACCTGGATCAAGCCGACAACCTGGGACTAGTCTATTATCAGCAGGATCATGCCGACAATCTGGGACTAGTCTATTATCAGCAGGATCAAGCCGACAACCAGGGACCAGTCTATTATCACCTGGATCAAGCCGACAACCTGGGACCAGTCTATTATCAGCAGGATCAAGCAGACAACCTGGGAACAGTCTATTATCAGCAGGATCAAGCCGACAACCTGGTACCAGTCTCTTATCAGCAGGATCAAGCAGACAACCTGGGAACAGTCTATTATCAGCAGGATCAAGCAGACAACCTGGGACCAGTCTATTATCACCTGGATCAAGCCGACAACCTGGGACTAGTCTATTATCACCTGGATCAAGCCGACAACCTGGGACCAGTCTATTATCAGCAGGATCAAGCAGACAACCTGGGACCAGTCTATTATCACCCGGATCAAGCCGACAACCAGGGACCAGTCTATTATAAGCAGGATCAAGCAATCATTTCCTGTCCTTTAGAGCTCTTTGATCTGTTTTGACGTCTTCGTATGCTTTGATCTTTGTTGCTGCTGAGATCTTTGAAATATTAGTTTATAAGGCTTGGGAGAGGAAGTAAATACACTTTGGTGTTGGTTGCAAGCCTACAACCTGGGACCAGTCTATTATCACCAAGAACAAACCGACATCCAGGTACCAGTCATAACATGGATCAACTCTCCAACCTGGGACCAGTCTATTATCACCAGGATCAAGCCGACAACCAGGTACCAATCCATCATAATATGGATCACCTCGATCAAGGCGGTGGTCACCAGCGACCAGTCTATTATCACCTGGATCAAGCCGACAACCTGGGACCAGTCTATTATCAGCAGGATCAAGCCGACAACCTGGGACTAGTCTATTATCAGCAGGATCAAGCCGACAACCTGGGACCAGTCTATTATCACCTGGATCAAGCCGACAACCAGGGACCAGTCTATTATCACCTGGATCAAGCCGAAAACCTGGGACCAGTCTATTATCACCTGGATCAAGCCGACAACCTGGGACTAGTCTATTATCACCTGGATCAAGCCGACAACCTGGGACCAGTCTATTATCAGCAGGATCAAGCCGACAACCTGGGACTAGTCTATTATCAGCAGGATCAAGCCGACAACCTGGGACCAGTCTATTATCACCTGGATCACGCCGACAACCAGGGACCAGTCTATTATCACCTGGATCAAGCCGAAAACCTGGGACCAGTCTATTATCACCTGGATCAAGCCGACAACCTGGGACTAGTCTATTATCACCTGGATCAAGCCGACAACCTGGGACCAGTCTATTATCAGCAGGATCAAGCAGACAACCTGGGACCAGTCTATTATCACCCGGATCAAGCCGACAACCAGGGACCAGTCTATTATCCCCCGGATCAACTCGACAACCTGGGACCAGTCTATTATCAGCAGGATCAAGCCGACAACCAGGGACCAGTCCATTATCCCCCGGATCAACTCGACAACCTGGGACCAGTCTATTATCAGCAGGATCAAGCCGACAACCAGGTACCAATCCATCATAATATGGATCACCTCGATCAAGGCGGTGGTCACCAGCGACCAGTCTATTATCACCTGGATCAAGCCGACAACCTGGGACCAGTCTATTATCACCTGGATCAAGCCGACAACCTGGGACCAGTCTATTATCAGCAGGATCAAGCCGACAACCAGCCCCCATTCTATTATCACCTGGATCAAGCCGACAACCTGGGACCAGTCTATTATCACCTGGATCAAGCCGACAACCTGGGACTAGTTCATTATCAGCAGGATCAAGCCGATAACCAGGGACCAGTCTATTATCAGCAGGATCAAGCCGACAACCTGGGACCAGTCTATTATCACCTGGATCAAGCAGACAACCTGGGACCAGTCTATTATCACCTGGATCAAGCCGACAACCTGGGACTAGTCTATTATCACCTGGATCAAGCCGACAACCTGGTACCAGTCTCTTATCAGCAGGATCAAGCAGACAACCTGGGACCAGTCTATTATCACCTGGATCAAGCAGACAACCTGGGAACAGTCTATTATCAGCAGGATCAAGCCGACAACCTGGTACCAGTCTCTTATCAGCAGGATCAAGCAGACAACCTGGGAACAGTCTATTATCAGCAGGATCAAGCCGACAACCTGGTACCAGTCTCTTATCACCAGGATCAAGGTGACAACCTGGAACCAGTCTATTATAACCCGGATCAAGCCGACAACCAGGGACCAGTCTATTATAAGCAGGATCAAGCAGACAACCTGGGACCAGTCTATTATCAGCAGGATCAAGCAGACAACCTGGGACCAGTCTATTATCACCTGGATCAAGCCGACAACCTGGGACTAGTCTATTATCACCTGGATCAAGCCGACAACCTGGGACCAGTCTATTATCAGCAGGATCAAGCAGACAACCTGGGACCAGTCTATTATCACCCGGATCAAGCCGACAACCAGGGACCAGTCTATTATAAGCAGGATCAAGCAATCATTTCCTGTCCTTTAGAGCTCTTTGATCTGTTTTGACGTCTTTGTATGCTTTGATCTTTGTTGCTGCTGAGTTCTTTGAAATATTAGTTTATAAGGCTTGGGAGAGGAAATAAATACACTTTGGTGTTGGTTGCAAGCCTACAACCTGGGACCAGTCTATTATCACCAAGAACAAACCGACATCCAGGTACCAGTCATAACATGGATCAACTCTCCAACCTGGGACCAGTCTATTATCACCAGGATCAAGCCGACAACCAGGTACCAATCCATCATAATATGGATCACCTCGATCAAGGCGGTGGTCACCAGCGACCAGTCTATTATCACCTGGATCAAGCCGACAACCTGGGACCAGTCTATTATCACCTGGATCAAGCCGACAACCTGGGACTAGTCTATTATCAGCAGGATCAAGCCGACAACCAGCCCCCATTCTATTATCACCTGGATCAAGCCGACAACCTGGGACCAGTCTATTATCACCTGGATCAAGCCGACAACCTGGGACTAGTTCATTATCAGCAGGATCAAGCCGATAACCAGGGACCAGTCTATTATCAGCAGGATCAAGCCGACAACCTGGGACCAGTCTATTATCACCTGGATCAAGCAGACAACCTGGGACCAGTCTATTATCACCTGGATCAAGCCGACAACCTGGGACTAGTCTATTATCACCTGGATCAAGCCGACAACCTGGGACCAGTCTATTATCAGCAGGATCAAGCAGACAACCTGGGACCAGTCTATTATCACCCGGATCAAGCCGACAACCAGGGACCAGTCTATTATCCCCCGGATCAACTCGACAACCTGGGACCAGTCTATTATCAGCAGGATCAAGCCGACAACCAGGGACCAGTCCATTATCCCCCGGATCAACTCGACAACCTGGGACCAGTCTATTATCAGCAGGATCAAGCCGACAACCAGGGACCAGTCTATTATCACCCGGATCAAGCCGGCAACCTGGGACCAGTCTATTATCACTTGGATCAGGCCGACAACCCGGGACCAGTCCATTATCCCCCGGATCAACTCGACAACCTGGGACCAGTCTATTATCAGCAGGATCAAGCCGACAACCAGGGACCAGTCCATTATCCCCCGGATCAACTCGACAACCTGGGACCAGTCTATTATCAGCAGGATCAAGCCGACAACCAGGGACCAGTCTATTATCACCCGGATCAAGCCGACAACCTGAGACCAGTCTATTATCAGCAGGATCAAGCAGACAACCTGGGAACAGTCTATTATCAGCAGGATCAAGCCGACAACCTGGTACCAGTCTCTTATCACCAGGATCAAGGTGACAACCTGGGACCACTCTATTATCAGCAGGATCAAGCCGACAACCAGGGACCAGTCTATTATCACCTGGATCAAGCCGACAACCTGGGACCAGTCTATTATCAGCAGGATCAAGGCGACAACCTGGGACTAGTCTATTATCAGCAGGATCAAGCTGACAACCAGGGACCAGTCTATTATCACCCGGATCAAGCCGACAACCTGGGACCAGTCTATTATCACCTGGATCAAGCCGACAACCAGGGACCAGTCTATTATCACCCGGATCAAGCCGACAACCTGGGACCAGTCTATTATCAGCAGGATCAAGCAGACAACCTGGGAACAGTCTATTATCAGCAGGATCAAGCCGACAACCTGGTACCAGTCTCTTATCAGCAGGATCAAGCAGACAACCTGGGAACAGTCTATTATCAGCAGGATCAAGCCGACAACCTGGTACCAGTCTCTTATCACCAGGATCAAGGTGACAACCTGGAACCAGTCTATTATCACCCGGATCAAGCCGACAACCAGGGACCAGTCTATTATAAGCAGGATCAAGCAGACAACCTGAGACCAGTCTATTATCAGCAGGATCAAGCAGACAACCTGGGACCAGTCTATTATCACCTGGATCAAGCCGACAACCTGGGACTAGTCTATTATCACCTGGATCAAGCCGACAACCTGGGACCAGTCTATTATCAGCAGGATCAAGCAGACAACCTGGGACCAGTCTATTATCACCCGGATCAAGCCGACAACCAGGGACCAGTCTATTATAAGCAGGATCAAGCAATCATTTCCTGTCCTTTAGAGCTCTTTGATCTGTTTTGACGTCTTTGTATGCTTTGATCTTTGTTGCTGCTGAGATCTTTGAAATATTAGTTTATAAGGCTTGGGAGAGGAAGTAAATACACTTTGGTGTTGGTTGCAAGCCTACAACCTGGGACCAGTCTATTATCACCAAGAACAAACCGACATCCAGGTGCCAGTCATAACATGGATCAACTCTCCAACCTGGGACCAGTCTATTATCACCAGGATCAAGCCGACAACCAGGTACCAATCCATCATAATATGGATCACCTCGATCAAGGCGGTGGTCACCAGCGACCAGTCTATTATCACCTGGATCAAGCCGACAACCTGGGACCAGTCTATTATCAGCAGGATCAAGCCGACAACCTGGGACTAGTCTATTATCAGCAGGATCAAGCCGACAACCTGGGACCAGTCTATTATCACCTGGATCAAGCCGACAACCAGGGACCAGTCTATTATCACCTGGATCAAGCCGAAAACCTGGGACCAGTCTATTATCACCTGGATCAAGCCGACAACCTGGGACTAGTCTATTATCACCTGGATCAAGCCGACAACCTGGGACCAGTCTATTATCAGCAGGATCAAGCCGACAACCTGGGACTAGTCTATTATCAGCAGGATCAAGCCGACAACCTGGGACCAGTCTATTATCACCTGGATCAAGCCGACAACCAGGGACCAGTCTATTATCACCTGGATCAAGCCGACAACCTGGGACCAGTCTATTATCACCTGGATCAAGCCGACAACCTGGGACTAGTCTATTATCACCTGGATCAAGCCGACAACCTGGGACCAGTCTATTATCAGCAGGATCAAGCAGACAACCTGGGACCAGTCTATTATCACCCTGATCAAGCCGACAACCAGGGACCAGTCTATTATCCCCCGGATCAACTCGACAACCTGGGACAAGTCTATTATCAGCAGGATCAAGCCGACAACCAGGGACCAGTCCATTATCCCCCGGATCAACTCGACAACCTGGGACCAGTCTATTATCAGCAGGATCAAGCCGACAACCAGGGACCAGTCCATTATCCCCCGGATCAACTCGACAACCTGGGACCAGTCTATTATCAGCAGGATCAAGCCGACAACCAGGGACCAGTCTATTATCACCCGGATCAAGCCGACAACCTGGGACCAGTCTATTATCAGCAGGATCAAGCAGACAACCTGGGAACAGTCTATTATCAGCAGGATCAAGCCGACAACCTGGTACCAGTCTCTTATCACCAGGATCAAGGTGACAACCTGGGACCAGTCTATTATCAGCAGGATCAAGCCGACAACCAGGGACCAGTCTATTATCACCTGGATCAAGCCGACAACCTGGGACTAGTCTATTATCAGCAGGATCATGCCGACAATCTGGGACTAGTCTATTATCAGCAGGATCAAGCCGACAACCAGGGACCAGTCTATTATCACCCGGATCAAGCCGACAACCTGGGACCAGTCTATTATAAGCAGGATCAAGCAGACAACCTGGGAACAGTCTATTATCAGCAGGATCAAGCCGACAACCTGGTACCAGTCTCTTATCAGCAGGATCAAGCAGACAACCTGGGAACAGTCTATTATCAGCAGGATCAAGCCGACAACCTGGTACCAGTCTCTTATCACCAGGATCAAGGTGACAACCTGGAACCAGTCTATTATAACCCGGATCAAGCCGACAACCAGGGACCAGTCTATTATAAGCAGGATCAAGCAGACAACCTGGGACCAGTCTATTATCAGCAGGATCAAGCAGACAACCTGGGACCAGTCTATTATCACCTGGATCAAGCCGACAACCTGGGACTAGTCTATTATCACCTGGATCAAGCCGACAACCTGGGACCAGTCTATTATCAGCAGGATCAAGCAGACAACCTGGGACCAGTCTATTATCACCCGGATCAAGCCGACAACCAGGGACCAGTCTATTATAAGCAGGATCAAGCAATCATTTCCTGTCCTTTAGAGCTCTTTGATCTGTTTTGACGTCTTTGTATGCTTTGATCTTTGTTGCTGCTGAGATCTTTGAAATATTAGTTTATAAGGCTTGGGAGAGGAAGTAAATACACTTTGGTGTTGGTTGCAAGCCTACAACCTGGGACCAGTCTATTATCACCAAGAACAAACCGACATCCAGGTACCAGTCATAACATGGATCAACTCTCCAACCTGGGACCAGTCTATTATCACCAGGATCAAGCCGACAACCAGGTACCAATCCATCATAATATGGATCACCTCGATCAAGGCGGTGGTCACCAGCGACCAGTCTATTATCACCTGGATCAAGCCGACAACCTGGGACCAGTCTATTATCAGCAGGATCAAGCCGACAACCTGGGACTAGTCTATTATCAGCAGGATCAAGCCGACAACCTGGGACCAGTCTATTATCACCTGGATCAAGCCGACAACCAGGGACCAGTCTATTATCACCTGGATCAAGCCGAAAACCTGGGACCAGTCTATTATCACCTGGATCAAGCCGACAACCTGGGACTAGTCTATTATCACCTGGATCAAGCCGACAACCTGGGACCAGTCTATTATCAGCAGGATCAAGCCGACAACCTGGGACTAGTCTATTATCAGCAGGATCAAGCCGACAACCTGGGACCAGTCTATTATCACCTGGATCACGCCGACAACCAGGGACCAGTCTATTATCACCTGGATCAAGCCGAAAACCTGGGACCAGTCTATTATCACCTGGATCAAGCCGACAACCTGGGACTAGTCTATTATCACCTGGATCAAGCCGACAACCTGGGACCAGTCTATTATCAGCAGGATCAAGCAGACAACCTGGGACCAGTCTATTATCACCCGGATCAAGCCGACAACCAGGGACCAGTCTATTATCCCCCGGATCAACTCGACAACCTGGGACCAGTCTATTATCAGCAGGATCAAGCCGACAACCAGGGACCAGTCCATTATCCCCCGGATCAACTCGACAACCTGGGACCAGTCTATTATCAGCAGGATCAAGCCGACAACCAGGGACCAGTCTATTATCACCCGGATCAAGCCGACAACCTGGGACCAGTCTATTATCAGCAGGATCAAGCAGACAACCTGGGAACAGTCTATTATCAGCAGGATCAAGCCGACAACCTGGTACCAGTCTCTTATCACCAGGATCAAGGTGACAACCTGGGACCAGTCTATTATCACCTGGATCAAGCCGACAACCTGGGACTAGTCTATTATCAGCAGGATCATGCCGACAATCTGGGACTAGTCTATTATCAGCAGGATCAAGCCGACAACCAGGGACCAGTCTATTATCACCTGGATCAAGCCGACAACCTGGGACCAGTCTATTATCAGCAGGATCAAGCAGACAACCTGGGAACAGTCTATTATCAGCAGGATCAAGCCGACAACCTGGTACCAGTCTCTTATCAGCAGGATCAAGCAGACAACCTGGGAACAGTCTATTATCAGCAGGATCAAGCCGACAACCTGGTACCAGTCTCTTATCACCAGGATCAAGGTGACAACCTGGAACCAGTCTATTATAACCCGGATCAAGCCGACAACCAGGGACCAGTCTATTATAAGCAGGATCAAGCAGACAACCTGGGACCAGTCTATTATCAGCAGGATCAAGCAGACAACCTGGGACCAGTCTATTATCACCTGGATCAAGCCGACAACCTGGGACTAGTCTATTATCACCTGGATCAAGCCGACAACCTGGGACCAGTCTATTATCAGCAGGATCAAGCAGACAACCTGGGACCAGTCTATTATCACCCGGATCAAGCCGACAACCAGGGACCAGTCTATTATAAGCAGGATCAAGCAATCATTTCCTGTCCTTTAGAGCTCTTTGATCTGTTTTGACGTCTTTGTATGCTTTGATCTTTGTTGCTGCTGAGTTCTTTGAAATATTAGTTTATAAGGCTTGGGAGAGGAAATAAATACACTTTGGTGTTGGTTGCAAGCCTACAACCTGGGACCAGTCTATTATCACCAAGAACAAACCGACATCCAGGTACCAGTCATAACATGGATCAACTCTCCAACCTGGGACCAGTCTATTATCACCAGGATCAAGCCGACAACCAGGTACCAATCCATCATAATATGGATCACCTCGATCAAGGCGGTGGTCACCAGCGACCAGTCTATTATCACCTGGATCAAGCCGACAACCTGGGACCAGTCTATTATCACCTGGATCAAGCCGACAACCTGGGACCAGTCTATTATCAGCAGGATCAAGCCGACAACCAGCCCCCATTCTATTATCACCTGGATCAAGCCGACAACCTGGGACCAGTCTATTATCACCTGGATCAAGCCGACAACCTGGGACTAGTTCATTATCAGCAGGATCAAGCCGATAACCAGGGACCAGTCTATTATCAGCAGGATCAAGCCGACAACCTGGGACCAGTCTATTATCACCTGGATCAAGCAGACAACCTGGGACCAGTCTATTATCACCTGGATCAAGCCGACAACCTGGGACTAGTCTATTATCACCTGGATCAAGCCGACAACCTGGTACCAGTCTCTTATCAGCAGGATCAAGCAGACAACCTGGGACCAGTCTATTATCACCTGGATCAAGCAGACAACCTGGGAACAGTCTATTATCAGCAGGATCAAGCCGACAACCTGGTACCAGTCTCTTATCAGCAGGATCAAGCAGACAACCTGGGAACAGTCTATTATCAGCAGGATCAAGCCGACAACCTGGTACCAGTCTCTTATCACCAGGATCAAGGTGACAACCTGGAACCAGTCTATTATAACCCGGATCAAGCCGACAACCAGGGACCAGTCTATTATAAGCAGGATCAAGCAGACAACCTGGGACCAGTCTATTATCAGCAGGATCAAGCAGACAACCTGGGACCAGTCTATTATCACCTGGATCAAGCCGACAACCTGGGACTAGTCTATTATCACCTGGATCAATCCGACAACCTGGGACCAGTCTATTATCAGCAGGATCAAGCAGACAACCTGGGACCAGTCTATTATCACCCGGATCAAGCCGACAACCAGGGACCAGTCTATTATAAGCAGGATCAAGCAATCATTTCCTGTCCTTTAGAGCTCTTTGATCTGTTTTGACGTCTTTGTATGCTTTGATCTTTGTTGCTGCTGAGTTCTTTGAAATATTAGTTTATAAGGCTTGGGAGAGGAAATAAATACACTTTGGTGTTGGTTGCAAGCCTACAACCTGGGACCAGTCTATTATCACCAAGAACAAACCGACATCCAGGTACCAGTCATAACATGGATCAACTCTCCAACCTGGGACCAGTCTATTATCACCAGGATCAAGCCGACAACCAGGTACCAATCCATCATAATATGGATCACCTCGATCAAGGCGGTGGTCACCAGCGACCAGTCTATTATCACCTGGATCAAGCCGACAACCTGGGACCAGTCTATTATCACCTGGATCAAGCCGACAACCTGGGACTAGTCTATTATCAGCAGGATCAAGCCGACAACCAGCCCCCATTCTATTATCACCTGGATCAAGCCGACAACCTGGGACCAGTCTATTATCACCTGGATCAAGCCGACAACCTGGGACCAGTCTATTATCACCTGGATCAAGCCGACAACCTGGGACTAGTTCATTATCAGCAGGATCAAGCCGATAACCAGGGACCAGTCTATTATCAGCAGGATCAAGCCGACAACCTGGGACCAGTCTATTATCACCTGGATCAAGCAGACAACCTGGGACCAGTCTATTATCACCTGGATCAAGCCGACAACCTGGGACTAGTCTATTATCACCTGGATCAAGCCGACAACCTGGGACCAGTCTATTATCAGCAGGATCAAGCAGACAACCTGGGACCAGTCTATTATCACCCGGATCAAGCCGACAACCAGGGACCAGTCTATTATCCCCCGGATCAACTCGACAACCTGGGACCAGTCTATTATCAGCAGGATCAAGCCGACAACCAGGGACCAGTCCATTATCCCCCGGATCAACTCGACAACCTGGGACCAGTCTATTATCAGCAGGATCAAGCCGACAACCAGGGACCAGTCTATTATCACCCGGATCAAGCCGGCAACCTGGGACCAGTCTATTATCACTTGGATCAGGCCGACAACCCGGGACCAGTCCATTATCCCCCGGATCAACTCGACAACCTGGGACCAGTCTATTATCAGCAGGATCAAGCCGACAACCAGGGACCAGTCCATTATCCCCCGGATCAACTCGACAACCTGGGACCAGTCTATTATCAGCAGGATCAAGCCGACAACCAGGGACCAGTCTATTATCACCCGGATCAAGCCGACAACCTGAGACCAGTCTATTATCAGCAGGATCAAGCAGACAACCTGGGAACAGTCTATTATCAGCAGGATCAAGCCGACAACCTGGTACCAGTCTCTTATCACCAGGATCAAGGTGACAACCTGGGACCACTCTATTATCAGCAGGATCAAGCCGACAACCAGGGACCAGTCTATTATCACCTGGATCAAGCCGACAACCTGGGACCAGTCTATTATCAGCAGGATCAAGGCGACAACCTGGGACTAGTCTATTATCAGCAGGATCAAGCTGACAACCAGGGACCAGTCTATTATCACCCGGATCAAGCCGACAACCTGGGACCAGTCTATTATCACCTGGATCAAGCCGACAACCAGGGACCAGTCTATTATCACCCGGATCAAGCCGACAACCTGGGACCAGTCTATTATCAGCAGGATCAAGCAGACAACCTGGGAACAGTCTATTATCAGCAGGATCAAGCCGACAACCTGGTACCAGTCTCTTATCAGCAGGATCAAGCAGACAACCTGGGAACAGTCTATTATCAGCAGGATCAAGCCGACAACCTGGTACCAGTCTCTTATCACCAGGATCAAGGTGACAACCTGGAACCAGTCTATTATCACCCGGATCAAGCCGACAACCAGGGACCAGTCTATTATAAGCAGGATCAAGCAGACAACCTGAGACCAGTCTATTATCAGCAGGATCAAGCAGACAACCTGGGACCAGTCTATTATCACCTGGATCAAGCCGACAACCTGGGACTAGTCTATTATCACCTGGATCAAGCCGACAACCTGGGACCAGTCTATTATCAGCAGGATCAAGCAGACAACCTGGGACCAGTCTATTATCACCCGGATCAAGCCGACAACCAGGGACCAGTCTATTATAAGCAGGATCAAGCAATCATTTCCTGTCCTTTAGAGCTCTTTGATCTGTTTTGACGTCTTTGTATGCTTTGATCTTTGTTGCTGCTGAGATCTTTGAAATATTAGTTTATAAGGCTTGGGAGAGGAAGTAAATACACTTTGGTGTTGGTTGCAAGCCTACAACCTGGGACCAGTCTATTATCACCAAGAACAAACCGACATCCAGGTGCCAGTCATAACATGGATCAACTCTCCAACCTGGGACCAGTCTATTATCACCAGGATCAAGCCGACAACCAGGTACCAATCCATCATAATATGGATCACCTCGATCAAGGCGGTGGTCACCAGCGACCAGTCTATTATCACCTGGATCAAGCCGACAACCTGGGACCAGTCTATTATCAGCAGGATCAAGCCGACAACCTGGGACTAGTCTATTATCAGCAGGATCAAGCCGACAACCTGGGACCAGTCTATTATCACCTGGATCAAGCCGACAACCAGGGACCAGTCTATTATCACCTGGATCAAGCCGAAAACCTGGGACCAGTCTATTATCACCTGGATCAAGCCGACAACCTGGGACTAGTCTATTATCACCTGGATCAAGCCGACAACCTGGGACCAGTCTATTATCAGCAGGATCAAGCCGACAACCTGGGACTAGTCTATTATCAGCAGGATCAAGCCGACAACCTGGGACCAGTCTATTATCACCTGGATCAAGCCGACAACCAGGGACCAGTCTATTATCACCTGGATCAAGCCGACAACCTGGGACCAGTCTATTATCACCTGGATCAAGCCGACAACCTGGGACTAGTCTATTATCACCTGGATCAAGCCGACAACCTGGGACCAGTCTATTATCAGCAGGATCAAGCAGACAACCTGGGACCAGTCTATTATCACCCTGATCAAGCCGACAACCAGGGACCAGTCTATTATCCCCCGGATCAACTCGACAACCTGGGACAAGTCTATTATCAGCAGGATCAAGCCGACAACCAGGGACCAGTCCATTATCCCCCGGATCAACTCGACAACCTGGGACCAGTCTATTATCAGCAGGATCAAGCCGACAACCAGGGACCAGTCCATTATCCCCCGGATCAACTCGACAACCTGGGACCAGTCTATTATCAGCAGGATCAAGCCGACAACCAGGGACCAGTCTATTATCACCCGGATCAAGCCGACAACCTGGGACCAGTCTATTATCAGCAGGATCAAGCAGACAACCTGGGAACAGTCTATTATCAGCAGGATCAAGCCGACAACCTGGTACCAGTCTCTTATCACCAGGATCAAGGTGACAACCTGGGACCAGTCTATTATCAGCAGGATCAAGCCGACAACCAGGGACCAGTCTATTATCACCTGGATCAAGCCGACAACCTGGGACTAGTCTATTATCAGCAGGATCATGCCGACAATCTGGGACTAGTCTATTATCAGCAGGATCAAGCCGACAACCAGGGACCAGTCTATTATCACCCGGATCAAGCCGACAACCTGGGACCAGTCTATTATAAGCAGGATCAAGCAGACAACCTGGGAACAGTCTATTATCAGCAGGATCAAGCCGACAACCTGGTACCAGTCTCTTATCAGCAGGATCAAGCAGACAACCTGGGAACAGTCTATTATCAGCAGGATCAAGCCGACAACCTGGTACCAGTCTCTTATCACCAGGATCAAGGTGACAACCTGGAACCAGTCTATTATAACCCGGATCAAGCCGACAACCAGGGACCAGTCTATTATAAGCAGGATCAAGCAGACAACCTGGGACCAGTCTATTATCAGCAGGATCAAGCAGACAACCTGGGACCAGTCTATTATCACCTGGATCAAGCCGACAACCTGGGACTAGTCTATTATCACCTGGATCAAGCCGACAACCTGGGACCAGTCTATTATCAGCAGGATCAAGCAGACAACCTGGGACCAGTCTATTATCACCCGGATCAAGCCGACAACCAGGGACCAGTCTATTATAAGCAGGATCAAGCAATCATTTCCTGTCCTTTAGAGCTCTTTGATCTGTTTTGACGTCTTTGTATGCTTTGATCTTTGTTGCTGCTGAGATCTTTGAAATATTAGTTTATAAGGCTTGGGAGAGGAAGTAAATACACTTTGGTGTTGGTTGCAAGCCTACAACCTGGGACCAGTCTATTATCACCAAGAACAAACCGACATCCAGGTACCAGTCATAACATGGATCAACTCTCCAACCTGGGACCAGTCTATTATCACCAGGATCAAGCCGACAACCAGGTACCAATCCATCATAATATGGATCACCTCGATCAAGGCGGTGGTCACCAGCGACCAGTCTATTATCACCTGGATCAAGCCGACAACCTGGGACCAGTCTATTATCAGCAGGATCAAGCCGACAACCTGGGACTAGTCTATTATCAGCAGGATCAAGCCGACAACCTGGGACCAGTCTATTATCACCTGGATCAAGCCGACAACCAGGGACCAGTCTATTATCACCTGGATCAAGCCGAAAACCTGGGACCAGTCTATTATCACCTGGATCAAGCCGACAACCTGGGACTAGTCTATTATCACCTGGATCAAGCCGACAACCTGGGACCAGTCTATTATCAGCAGGATCAAGCCGACAACCTGGGACTAGTCTATTATCAGCAGGATCAAGCCGACAACCTGGGACCAGTCTATTATCACCTGGATCACGCCGACAACCAGGGACCAGTCTATTATCACCTGGATCAAGCCGAAAACCTGGGACCAGTCTATTATCACCTGGATCAAGCCGACAACCTGGGACTAGTCTATTATCACCTGGATCAAGCCGACAACCTGGGACCAGTCTATTATCAGCAGGATCAAGCAGACAACCTGGGACCAGTCTATTATCACCCGGATCAAGCCGACAACCAGGGACCAGTCTATTATCCCCCGGATCAACTCGACAACCTGGGACCAGTCTATTATCAGCAGGATCAAGCCGACAACCAGGGACCAGTCCATTATCCCCCGGATCAACTCGACAACCTGGGACCAGTCTATTATCAGCAGGATCAAGCCGACAACCAGGGACCAGTCTATTATCACCCGGATCAAGCCGACAACCTGGGACCAGTCTATTATCAGCAGGATCAAGCAGACAACCTGGGAACAGTCTATTATCAGCAGGATCAAGCCGACAACCTGGTACCAGTCTCTTATCACCAGGATCAAGGTGACAACCTGGGACCAGTCTATTATCACCTGGATCAAGCCGACAACCTGGGACTAGTCTATTATCAGCAGGATCATGCCGACAATCTGGGACTAGTCTATTATCAGCAGGATCAAGCCGACAACCAGGGACCAGTCTATTATCACCTGGATCAAGCCGACAACCTGGGACCAGTCTATTATCAGCAGGATCAAGCAGACAACCTGGGAACAGTCTATTATCAGCAGGATCAAGCCGACAACCTGGTACCAGTCTCTTATCAGCAGGATCAAGCAGACAACCTGGGAACAGTCTATTATCAGCAGGATCAAGCCGACAACCTGGTACCAGTCTCTTATCACCAGGATCAAGGTGACAACCTGGAACCAGTCTATTATAACCCGGATCAAGCCGACAACCAGGGACCAGTCTATTATAAGCAGGATCAAGCAGACAACCTGGGACCAGTCTATTATCAGCAGGATCAAGCAGACAACCTGGGACCAGTCTATTATCACCTGGATCAAGCCGACAACCTGGGACTAGTCTATTATCACCTGGATCAAGCCGACAACCTGGGACCAGTCTATTATCAGCAGGATCAAGCAGACAACCTGGGACCAGTCTATTATCACCCGGATCAAGCCGACAACCAGGGACCAGTCTATTATAAGCAGGATCAAGCAATCATTTCCTGTCCTTTAGAGCTCTTTGATCTGTTTTGACGTCTTTGTATGCTTTGATCTTTGTTGCTGCTGAGTTCTTTGAAATATTAGTTTATAAGGCTTGGGAGAGGAAATAAATACACTTTGGTGTTGGTTGCAAGCCTACAACCTGGGACCAGTCTATTATCACCAAGAACAAACCGACATCCAGGTACCAGTCATAACATGGATCAACTCTCCAACCTGGGACCAGTCTATTATCACCAGGATCAAGCCGACAACCAGGTACCAATCCATCATAATATGGATCACCTCGATCAAGGCGGTGGTCACCAGCGACCAGTCTATTATCACCTGGATCAAGCCGACAACCTGGGACCAGTCTATTATCACCTGGATCAAGCCGACAACCTGGGACCAGTCTATTATCAGCAGGATCAAGCCGACAACCAGCCCCCATTCTATTATCACCTGGATCAAGCCGACAACCTGGGACCAGTCTATTATCACCTGGATCAAGCCGACAACCTGGGACTAGTTCATTATCAGCAGGATCAAGCCGATAACCAGGGACCAGTCTATTATCAGCAGGATCAAGCCGACAACCTGGGACCAGTCTATTATCACCTGGATCAAGCAGACAACCTGGGACCAGTCTATTATCACCTGGATCAAGCCGACAACCTGGGACTAGTCTATTATCACCTGGATCAAGCCGACAACCTGGTACCAGTCTCTTATCAGCAGGATCAAGCAGACAACCTGGGACCAGTCTATTATCACCTGGATCAAGCAGACAACCTGGGAACAGTCTATTATCAGCAGGATCAAGCCGACAACCTGGTACCAGTCTCTTATCAGCAGGATCAAGCAGACAACCTGGGAACAGTCTATTATCAGCAGGATCAAGCCGACAACCTGGTACCAGTCTCTTATCACCAGGATCAAGGTGACAACCTGGAACCAGTCTATTATAACCCGGATCAAGCCGACAACCAGGGACCAGTCTATTATAAGCAGGATCAAGCAGACAACCTGGGACCAGTCTATTATCAGCAGGATCAAGCAGACAACCTGGGACCAGTCTATTATCACCTGGATCAAGCCGACAACCTGGGACTAGTCTATTATCACCTGGATCAATCCGACAACCTGGGACCAGTCTATTATCAGCAGGATCAAGCAGACAACCTGGGACCAGTCTATTATCACCCGGATCAAGCCGACAACCAGGGACCAGTCTATTATAAGCAGGATCAAGCAATCATTTCCTGTCCTTTAGAGCTCTTTGATCTGTTTTGACGTCTTTGTATGCTTTGATCTTTGTTGCTGCTGAGTTCTTTGAAATATTAGTTTATAAGGCTTGGGAGAGGAAATAAATACACTTTGGTGTTGGTTGCAAGCCTACAACCTGGGACCAGTCTATTATCACCAAGAACAAACCGACATCCAGGTACCAGTCATAACATGGATCAACTCTCCAACCTGGGACCAGTCTATTATCACCAGGATCAAGCCGACAACCAGGTACCAATCCATCATAATATGGATCACCTCGATCAAGGCGGTGGTCACCAGCGACCAGTCTATTATCACCTGGATCAAGCCGACAACCTGGGACCAGTCTATTATCACCTGGATCAAGCCGACAACCTGGGACTAGTCTATTATCAGCAGGATCAAGCCGACAACCAGCCCCCATTCTATTATCACCTGGATCAAGCCGACAACCTGGGACCAGTCTATTATCACCTGGATCAAGCCGACAACCTGGGACTAGTTCATTATCAGCAGGATCAAGCCGATAACCAGGGACCAGTCTATTATCAGCAGGATCAAGCCGACAACCTGGGACCAGTCTATTATCACCTGGATCAAGCAGACAACCTGGGACCAGTCTATTATCACCTGGATCAAGCCGACAACCTGGGACTAGTCTATTATCACCTGGATCAAGCCGACAACCTGGGACCAGTCTATTATCAGCAGGATCAAGCAGACAACCTGGGACCAGTCTATTATCACCCGGATCAAGCCGACAACCAGGGACCAGTCTATTATAAGCAGGATCAAGCAATCATTTCCTGTCCTTTAGAGCTCTTTGATCTGTTTTGACGTCTTTGTATGCTTTGATCTTTGTTGCTGCTGAGATCTTTGAAATATTAGTTTATAAGGCTTGGGAGAGGAAGTAAATACACTTTGGTGTTGGTTGCAAGCCTACAACCTGGGACCAGTCTATTATCACCAAGAACAAACCGACATCCAGGTACCAGTCATAACATGGATCAACTCTCCAACCTGGGACCAGTCTATTATCACCAGGATCAAGCCGACAACCAGGTACCAATCCATCATAATATGGATCACCTCGATCAAGGCGGTGGTCACCAGCGACCAGTCTATTATCACCTGGATCAAGCCGACAACCTGGGACCAGTCTATTATCAGCAGGATCAAGCCGACAACCTGGGACTAGTCTATTATCAGCAGGATCAAGCCGACAACCTGGGACCAGTCTATTATCACCTGGATCAAGCCGACAACCAGGGACCAGTCTATTATCACCTGGATCAAGGCGAAAAACTGGGACCAGTCTATTATCACCTGGATCAAGCCGACAACCTGGGACTAGTCTATTATCACCTGGATCAAGCCGACAACCTGGGACCAGTCTATTATCAGCAGGATCAAGCCGACAACCTGGGACTAGTCTATTATCAGCAGGATCAAGCCGACAACCTGGGACCAGTCTATTATCACCTGGATCAAGCCGACAACCAGGGACCAGTCTATTATCACCTGGATCAAGCCGACAACCTGGGACCAGTCTATTATCAGCAGGATCAAGCAGACAACCTGGGACCAGTCTATTATCACCCGGATCAAGCCGACAACCAGGGACCAGTCTATTATCCCCCGGATCAACTCGACAACCTGGGACCAGTCTATTATCAGCAGGATCAAGCCGACAACCAGGGACCTGTCCATTATCCCCCGGATCAACTCGACAACCTGGGACCAGTCTATTATCAGCAGGATCAAGCCGACAACCAGGGACCAGTCTATTATCACCCGGATCAAGCCGACAACCTGGGACCAGTCTATTATCAGCAGGATCAAGCAGACAACCTGGGAACAGTCTATTATCAGCAGGATCAAGCCGACAACCTGGTACCAGTCTCTTATCACCAGGATCAAGGTGACAACCTGGGACCAGTCTATTATCACCTGGATCAAGCCGACAACCTGGGACTAGTCTATTATCAGCAGGATCATGCCGACAATCTGGGACTAGTCTATTATCAGCAGGATCAAGCCGACAACCAGGGACCGGTCTATTATCACCCGGATCAAGCCGACAACCTGGGACCAGTCTATTATCAGCAGGATCAAGCAGACAACCTGGTACCAGTCTCTTATCAGCAGGATCAAGCAGACAACCTGGGAACAGTCTATTATCAGCAGGATCAAGCCGACAACCTGGTACCAGTCTCTTATCACCAGGATCAAGGTGACAACCTGGAACCAGTCTATTATAACCCGGATCAAGCCGACAACCAGGGACCAGTCTATTATAAGCAGGATCAAGCAGACAACCTGGGACCAGTCTATTATCAGCAGGATCAAGCAGACAACCTGGGACCAGTCTATTATCACCTGGATCAAGCCGACAACCTGGGACTAGTCTATTATCACCTGGATCAAGCCGACAACCTGGGACCAGTCTATTATCAGCAGGATCAAGCAGACAACCTGGGACCAGTCTATTATCACCCGGATCAAGCCGACAACCAGGGACCAGTCTATTATAAGCAGGATCAAGCAATCATTTCCTGTCCTTTAGAGCTCTTTGATCTGTTTTGACGTCTTTGTATGCTTTGATCTTTGTTGCTGCTGAGATCTTTGAAATATTAGTTTATAAGGCTTGGGAGAGGAAGTAAATACACTTTGGTGTTGGTTGCAAGCCTACAACCTGGGACCAGTCTATTATCACCAAGAACAAACCGACATCCAGGTACCAGTCATAACATGGATCAACTCTCCAACCTGGGACCAGTCTATTATCACCAGGATCAAGCCGACAACCAGGTACCAATCCATCATAATATGGATCACCTCGATCAAGGCGGTGGTCACCAGCGACCAGTCTATTATCACCTGGATCAAGCCGACAACCTGGGACCAGTCTATTTTCACCTGGATCAAGCCGACAACCTGGGACCAGTCTATTATCACCTGGATCAAGCCGACAACCTGGGACTAGTCTATTATCAGCAGGATCAAGCCGACAACCAGCCCCCATTCTATTATCACCTGGATCAAGCCGACAACCTGGGACCAGTCTATTATCACCTGGATCAAGCCGACAACCTGGGACTAGTTCATTATCAGCAGGATCAAGCCGATAACCAGGGACCAGTCTATTATCAGCAGGATCAAGCCGACAACCTGGGACCAGTCTATTATCACCCGGATCAAGCCGACAACCAGGGACCAGTCTATTATCCCCCGGATCAACTCGACAACCAGGGACCAGTCCATTATCCCCCGGATCAACTCGACAACCTGGGACCAGTCTATTATCAGCAGGATCAAGCCGACAACCAGGGACCAGTCTATTATCACCCGGATCAAGCCGACAACCTGGGACCAGTCTATTATCACCTGGATCAGGCCGACAACCCGGGACCAGTCCATTATCCCCCGGATCAACTCGACAACCTGGGACCAGTCTATTATCAGCAGGATCAAGCCGACAACCAGGGACCAGTCTATTATCACCCGGATCAAGCCGACAACCTGAGACCAGTCTATTATCAGCAGGATCAAGCAGACAACCTGGGAACAGTCTATTATCAGCAGGATCAAGCCGACAACCTGGTACCAGTCTCTTATCACCAGGATCAAGGTGACAACCTGGGACCAGTCTATTATCAGCAGGATCAAGCCGACAACCAGTGACCAGTCTATTATCACCTGGATCAAGCCGACAACCTGGGACCAGTCTATTATCAGCAGGATCAAGGCGACAACCTGGGACTAGTCTATTATCAGCAGGATCAAGCCGACAACCAGGGACCAGTCTATTATCACCTGGATCAAGCCGACAACCTGGGACCAGTCTATTATCACCTGGATCAAGCCGACAATCTGGGACTAGTCTATTATCACCCGGATCAAGCCGACAACCAGGGACCAGTCTATTATCACCTGGATCAAGCCGTCAACCTGGGACCAGTCTATTATCAGCAGGATCAAGCAGACAACCTGGGACCAGTCTATTATCACCCGGATCAAGCCGACAACCAGGGACCAGTCTATTATAAGCAGGATCAAGCAATCATTTCCTGTCCTTTAGAGCTCTTTGATCTGTTTTGACGTCTTTGTATGCTTTGATCTTTGTTGCTGCTGAGATCTTTGAAATATTAGTTTATAAGGCTTGGGAGAGGAAGTAAATACACTTTGGTGTTGGTTGCAAGCCTACAACCTGGGACCAGTCTATTATCACCAAGAACAAACCGACATCCAGGTACCAGTCATAACATGGATCAACTCTCCAACCTGGGACCAGTCTATTATCACCAGGATCAAGCCGACAACCAGGTACCAATCCATCATAATATGGATCACCTCGATCAAGGCGGTGGTCACCAGCGACCAGTCTATTATCACCGGGATCAAGCCTACAACCCGGGACCAGTCTATTATCACCTGGATCAAGCCGATAACCTGGGACCAGTCTCTTATCAGCAGGATCAAGCCGACAACCTGGGACCAGTCTCTTATCACCAGGATCAAGCCGACAACCTCGGACCAGTCTGTTATCAGCGGAATCAAGCCGACAACCTGGGACCAGTCTATTATCACCCGGATCAAGCCGACAACCAGGGACCAGTCTATTATCACCTGGATCAGGCCGACAACCCAGGACCAGTCCATTATCCCCCGGATCAACTCGACAACCTGGGACCAGTCTATTATCAGCAGGATCAAGCGGACAACCAGGGACCAGTCTATTATCACCCGGATCAAGCCGACAACCTGGGACCAGTCTATTATCAGCAGGATCAAGCAGACAACCTGGGAACAGTCTATTATCAGCAGGATCAAGCCGACAACCTGGTACCAGTCTCTTATCACCAGGATCAAGGTGACAGCCTGGAACCAGTCTATTATCACCCGGATCAAGCCGACAACCAGGGACCAGTCTCTTATCACCAGGATCAAGCCGACAACCTGGGACCAGTCTATTATCACCCGGATCAAGCCGACAACCTGGGACCAGTCTATTATCAACAGCATCAAGCAGACAACCTGGGAACAGTCTATTATCAGCAGGATCAAGCCGACAACCTGGTACCAGTCTCTTATCACCAGGATCAAAGTGACAACCTGGAACCAGTCTATTATCACCCGGATCAAGCCGACAACCAGGGACCAGTCTATTATAAGCAGGATTAAGCAGACAACCTCGGACCAGTGTATTATCACATGGTTTAAGCCGACAACCTGGGACTAGTCTGTTATCAGCAGGATCATGCCGACAACCAGGGACCAGTCTATTATCACCTGGATCAAGCCGACAACTCAGGACCAGTCTCTTATCACCAGGATCAAGCCGACAACCTGGTACCAGTCTCTTATCACCAGGATCAAGGTGACAACCTGGGACCAGTCTATTATCAGCAGGATCAAGCCGACAACCAGGGACCAGTCTATTATCACCTGGATCAAGCCGACAACCTGGGACCAGTCTATTATCAGCAGGATCAAGGCGACAACCTGGGACTAGTCTATTATCAGCAGGATCAAGCCGACAACCAGGGACCAGTCTATTATCACCTGGATCAAGCCGACAACCTGGGACCAGTCTATTATCACCTGGATCAAGCCGACAATCTGGGACTAGTCTATTATCACCCGGATCAAGCCGACAACCAGGGACCAGTCTATTATCACCTGGATCAAGCCGTCAACCTGGGACCAGTCTATTATCAGCAGGATCAAGCAGACAACCTGGGACCAGTCTATTATCACACGGATCAAGCCGACAACCAGGGACCAGTCTATTATAAGCAGGATCAAGCAATCATTTCCTGTCCTTTAGAGCTCTTTGATCTGTTTTGACGTCTTTGTATGCTTTGATCTTTGTTGCTGCTGAGATCTTTGAAATATTAGTTTATAAGGCTTGGGAGAGGAAGTAAATACACTTTGGTGTTGGTTGCAAGCCTACAACCTGGGACCAGTCTATTATCACCAAGAACAAACCGACATCCAGGTACCAGTCATAACATGGATCAACTCTCCAACCTGGGACCAGTCTATTATCACCAGGATCAAGCCGACAACCAGGTACCAATCCATCATAATATGGATCACCTCGATCAAGGCGGTGGTCACCAGCGACCAGTCTATTATCACCGGGATCAAGCCTACAACCCGGGACCAGTCTATTATCACCTGGATCAAGCCGATAACCTGGGACCAGTCTATTATCAGCAGGATCAAGCCGACAACCTGGGACCAGTCTCTTATCAGCAGGATCAAGCCGACAACCTGGGACCAGTCTCTTATCACCAGGATCAAGCCGACAACCTGGGACCAGTCTATTATCAGCGGAATCAAGCCGACAACCTGGGACCAGTCTATTATCACCCGGATCAAGCCGACAACCAGGGACCAGTCTATTATCACCTGGATCAGGCCGACAACCCAGGACCAGTCCATTATCCCCCGGATCAACTCGACAACCTGGGACCAGTCTATTATCAGCAGGATCAAGCCGACAACCAGGGACCAGTCTATTATCACCCGGATCAAGCCGATAACCTGGGACCAGTCTATTATCAGCGGAATCAAGCCGACAACCTGGGACCAGTCTATTATCATCCGGATCAAGCCGACAACCAGGGACCAGTCTATTATCACCTGGATCAGGCCGACAACCCGGGACCAGTCCATTATCCCCCGGATCAACTCGACAACCTGGGACCAGTCTATTATCAGCAGGATCAAGCCGACAACCAGGGACCAGTCTATTATCACCCGGATCAAGCCGACAACCTGGGACCAGTCTATTATCAGCAGGATCAAGCAGACAACCTGGGAACAGTCTATTATCAGCAGGATCAAGCCGACAACCTGGTACCAGTCTCTTATCACCAGGATCAAGGTGACAACCTGGAACCAGTCTATTATCACCCGGATCAAGCCGACAACCAGGGACCAGTCTATTATAAGCAGGATCAAGCAGACAACCTGGGACCAGTCTATTATCAGCAGGATCAAGCAGACAACCTGGGACCAGTCTATTATCACCTGGATCAAGCCGACAACCTGGGACTAGTCTATTATCACCTGGATCAAGCCGACAACCTGGGACCAGTCTATTATCAGCAGGATCAAGCAGACAACCTGGGACCAGTCTATTATCACCCGGATCAAGCCGACAACCAGGGACCAGTCTATTATAAGCAGGATCAAGCAATCATTTCCTGTCCTTTAGAGCTCTTTGATCTGTTTTGACGTCTTTGTATGCTTTGATCTTTGTTGCTGCTGAGATCTTTGAAATATTAGTTTATAAGGCTTGGGAGAGGAAGTAAATACACTTTGGTGTTGGTTGCAAGCCTACAACCTGGGACCAGTCTATTATCACCAAGAACAAACCGACCTCCAGGTACCAGTCATAACATGGATCAACTCTCCAACCTGGGACCAGTCTATTATCACCAGGATCAAGCCGACAACCAGGTACCAATCCATCATAATATGGATCACCTCGATCAAGGCGGTGGTCACCAGCGACCAGTCTATTATCACCTGGATCAAGCCGACAACCTGGGACCAGTCTATTATCAGCAGGATCAAGCCGACAACCTGGGACTAGTCTATTATCAGCAGGATCAAGCCGACAACCTGGGACCAGTCTATTATCACCTGGATCAAGCCGACAACCAGGGACCAGTCTATTATCACCTGGATCAAGCCGAAAACCTGGGACCAGTCTATTATCACCTGGATCAAGCCGACAACCTGGGACTAGTCTATTATCAACTGGATCAAGCCGACAACCTGGGACCAGTCTATTATCAGCAGGATCAAGCCAACAACCTGGGACTAGTCTATTATCAGCAGGATCAAGCCGACAACCTGGGACCAGTCTATTATCACCTGGATCAAGCCGACAACCAGGGACCAGTCTATTATCACCTGGATCAAGCCGAAAACCTGGGACCAGTCTATTATCACCTGGATCAAGCCGACAACCTGGGACTAGTCTATTATCACCTGGATCAAGCCGACAACCTGGGACCAGTCTATTATCAGCAGGATCAAGCAGACAACCTGGGACCAGTCTATTATCACCCGGATCAAGCCGACAACCAGGGACCAGTCTATTATCCCCCGGATCAACTCGACAACCTGGGACCAGTCTATTATCAGCAGGATCAAGCCGACAACCAGGGACCAGTCCATTATCCCCCGGATCAACTCGACAACCTGGGACCAGTCTATTATCAGCAGGATCAAGCCGACAACCAGGGACCAGTCTATTATCACCCGGATCAAGCCGACAACCTGGGACCAGTCTATTATCACCTGGATCAGGCCGACAACCCGGGACCAGTCCATTATCCCCCGGATCAACTCGACAACCTGGGACCAGTCTATTATCAGCAGGATCAAGCCGACAACCAGGGACCAGTCCATTATCCCCCGGATCAACTCGACAACCTGGGACCAGTCTATTATCAGCAGGATCAAGCCGACAACCAGGGACCAGTCTATTATCACCCGGATCAAGCCGACAACCTGAGACCAGTCTATTATCAGCAGGATCAAGCAGACAACCTGGGAACAGTCTATTATCAGCAGGATCAAGCCGACAACCTGGTACCAGTCTCTTATCACCAGGATCAAGGTGACAACCTGGGACCAGTCTATTATCAGCAGGATCAAGCCGACAACCAGGGACCAGTCTATTATCACCTGGATCAAGCCGACAACCTGGGACCAGTCTATTATCAGCAGGATCAAGGCGACAACCTGGGACTAGTCTATTATCAGCAGGATCAAGCCGACAACCAGGGACCAGTCTATTATCACCCGGATCAAGCCGACAACCTGGGACCAGTCTATTATCACCTGGATCAAGCCGACAACCAGGGACCAGTCTATTATCACCCGGATCAAGCCGACAACCTGGGACCAGTCTATTATCAGCAGGATCAAGCAGACAACCTGGGAACAGTCTATTATCAGCAGGATCAAGCCGACAACCTGGTACCAGTCTCTTATCAGCAGGATCAAGCAGACAACCTGGGAACAGTCTATTATCAGCAGGATCAAGCCGACAACCTGGTACCAGTCTCTTATCACCAGGATCAAGGTGACAACCTGGAACCAGTCTATTATCACCCGGATCAAGCCGACAACCAGGGACCAGTCTATTATAAGCAGGATCAAGCAGACAACCTGAGACCAGTCTATTATCAGCAGGATCAAGCAGACAACCTGGGACCAGTCTATTATCACCTGGATCAAGCCGACAACCTGGGACTAGTCTATTATCACCTGGATCAAGCCGACAACCTGGGACCAGTCTATTATCAGCAGGATCAAGCAGACAACCTGGGACCAGTCTATTATCACCCGGATCAAGCCGACAACCAGGGACCAGTCTATTATAAGCAGGATCAAGCAATCATTTCCTGTCCTTTAGAGCTCTTTGATCTGTTTTGACGTCTTTGTATGCTTTGATCTTTGTTGCTGCTGAG
The DNA here is from genome assembly GCF_947347685.1 of Pleuronectes platessa. Lineage (NCBI taxonomy): Eukaryota > Metazoa > Chordata > Actinopteri > Pleuronectiformes > Pleuronectidae > Pleuronectes > Pleuronectes platessa. The sequence continues at coordinate 17,888,414 of NC_070640.1, read as the reverse complement.
ATCTTTGAAATATTAGTTTATAAGGCTTGGGAGAGGAAGTAAATACACTTTGGTGTTGGTTGCAAGCCTACAACCTGGGACCAGTCTATTATCACCAAGAACAAACCGACATCCAGGTGCCAGTCATAACATGGATCAACTCTCCAACCTGGGACCAGTCTATTATCACCAGGATCAAGCCGACAACCAGGTACCAATCCATCATAATATGGATCACCTCGATCAAGGCGGTGGTCACCAGCGACCAGTCTATTATCACCTGGATCAAGCCGACAACCTGGGACCAGTCTATTATCAGCAGGATCAAGCCGACAACCTGGGACTAGTCTATTATCAGCAGGATCAAGCCGACAACCTGGGACCAGTCTATTATCACCTGGATCAAGCCGACAACCAGGGACCAGTCTATTATCACCTGGATCAAGCCGAAAACCTGGGACCAGTCTATTATCACCTGGATCAAGCCGACAACCTGGGACTAGTCTATTATCACCTGGATCAAGCCGACAACCTGGGACCAGTCTATTATCAGCAGGATCAAGCCGACAACCTGGGACTAGTCTATTATCAGCAGGATCAAGCCGACAACCTGGGACCAGTCTATTATCACCTGGATCAAGCCGACAACCAGGGACCAGTCTATTATCACCTGGATCAAGCCGACAACCTGGGACCAGTCTATTATCACCTGGATCAAGCCGACAACCTGGGACTAGTCTATTATCACCTGGATCAAGCCGACAACCTGGGACCAGTCTATTATCAGCAGGATCAAGCAGACAACCTGGGACCAGTCTATTATCACCCTGATCAAGCCGACAACCAGGGACCAGTCTATTATCCCCCGGATCAACTCGACAACCTGGGACCAGTCTATTATCAGCAGGATCAAGCCGACAACCAGGGACCAGTCCATTATCCCCCGGATCAACTCGACAACCTGGGACCAGTCTATTATCAGCAGGATCAAGCCGACAACCAGGGACCAGTCCATTATCCCCCGGATCAACTCGACAACCTGGGACCAGTCTATTATCAGCAGGATCAAGCCGACAACCAGGGACCAGTCTATTATCACCCGGATCAAGCCGACAACCTGGGACCAGTCTATTATCAGCAGGATCAAGCAGACAACCTGGGAACAGTCTATTATCAGCAGGATCAAGCCGACAACCTGGTACCAGTCTCTTATCACCAGGATCAAGGTGACAACCTGGGACCAGTCTATTATCAGCAGGATCAAGCCGACAACCAGGGACCAGTCTATTATCACCTGGATCAAGCCGACAACCTGGGACTAGTCTATTATCAGCAGGATCATGCCGACAATCTGGGACTAGTCTATTATCAGCAGGATCAAGCCGACAACCAGGGACCAGTCTATTATCACCCGGATCAAGCCGACAACCTGGGACCAGTCTATTATAAGCAGGATCAAGCAGACAACCTGGGAACAGTCTATTATCAGCAGGATCAAGCCGACAACCTGGTACCAGTCTCTTATCAGCAGGATCAAGCAGACAACCTGGGAACAGTCTATTATCAGCAGGATCAAGCCGACAACCTGGTACCAGTCTATTATCACCTGGATCAAGCCGACAACCAGGGACCAGTCTATTATCACCCGGATCAAGCCGACAACCTGGGACCAGTCTATTATCAGCAGGATCAAGCAGACAACCTGGGAACAGTCTATTATCAGCAGGATCAAGCCGACAACCTGGTACCAGTCTCTTATCAGCAGGATCAAGCAGACAACCTGGGAACAGTCTATTATCAGCAGGATCAAGCCGACAACCTGGTACCAGTCTCTTATCACCAGGATCAAGGTGACAACCTGGAACCAGTCTATTATCACCTGGATCAAGCCGACAACCTGGGACTAGTCTATTATCACCTGGATCAAGCCGACAACCTGGGACCAGTCTATTATCAGCAGGATCAAGCAGACAACCTGGGACCAGTCTATTATCACCCGGATCAAGCCGACAACCAGGGACCAGTCTATTATAAGCAGGATCAAGCAATCATTTCCTGTCCTTTAGAGCTCTTTGATCTGTTTTGACGTCTTTGTATGCTTTGATCTTTGTTGCTGCTGAGATCTTTGAAATATTAGTTTATAAGGCTTGGGAGAGGAAGTAAATACACTTTGGTGTTGGTTGCAAGCCTACAACCTGGGACCAGTCTATTATCACCAAGAACAAACCGACATCCAGGTACCAGTCATAACATGGATCAACTCTCCAACCTGGGACCAGTCTATTATCACCAGGATCAAGCCGACAACCAGGTACCAATCCATCATAATATGGATCACCTCGATCAAGGCGGTGGTCACCAGCGACCAGTCTATTATCACCTGGATCAAGCCGACAACCTGGGACCAGTCTATTATCAGCAGGATCAAGCCGACAACCTGGGACTAGTCTATTATCAGCAGGATCAAGCCGACAACCTGGGACCAGTCTATTATCACCTGGATCAAGCCGACAACCAGGGACCAGTCTATTATCACCTGGATCAAGCCGAAAACCTGGGACCAGTCTATTATCACCTGGATCAAGCCGACAACCTGGGACTAGTCTATTATCACCTGGATCAAGCCGACAACCTGGGACCAGTCTATTATCAGCAGGATCAAGCCGACAACCTGGGACCAGTCTATTATCACCTGGATCACGCCGACAACCAGGGACCAGTCTATTATCACCTGGATCAAGCCGAAAACCTGGGACCAGTCTATTATCACCTGGATCAAGCCGACAACCTGGGACTAGTCTATTATCACCTGGATCAAGCCGACAACCTGGGACCAGTCTATTATCAGCAGGATCAAGCAGACAACCTGGGACCAGTCTATTATCACCCGGATCAAGCCGACAACCAGGGACCAGTCTATTATCCCCCGGAACAACTCGACAACCTGGGACCAGTCTATTATCAGCAGGATCAAGCCGACAACCAGGGACCAGTCCATTATCCCCCGGATCAACTCGACAACCTGGGACCAGTCTATTATCAGCAGGATCAAGCCGACAACCAGGGACCAGTCTATTATCACCCGGATCAAGCCGACAACCTTGGACCAGTCTATTATCAGCAGGATCAAGCAGACAACCTGGGAACAGTCTATTATCAGCAGGATCAAGCCGACAACCTGGTACCAGTCTCTTATCACCAGGATCAAGGTGACAACCTGGGACCAGTCTATTATCACCTGGATCAAGCCGACAACCTGGGACTAGTCTATTATCAGCAGGATCATGCCGACAATCTGGGACTAGTCTATTATCAGCAGGATCAAGCCGACAACCAGGGACCAGTCTATTATCACCTGGATCAAGCCGACAACCTGGGACCAGTCTATTATCAGCAGGATCAAGCAGACAACCTGGGAACAGTCTATTATCAGCAGGATCAAGCCGACAACCTGGTACCAGTCTCTTATCAGCAGGATCAAGCAGACAACCTGGGAACAGTCTATTATCAGCAGGATCAAGCCGACAACCTGGTACCAGTCTCTTATCACCAGGATCAAGGTGACAACCTGGAACCAGTCTATTATAAGCAGGATCAAGCAATCATTTCCTGTCCTTTAGAGCTCTTTGATCTGTTTTGACGTCTTTGTATGCTTTGATCTTTGTTGCTGCTGAGATCTTTGAAATATTAGTTTATAAGGCTTGGGAGAGGAAGTAAATACACTTTGGTGTTGGTTGCAAGCCTACAACCTGGGACCAGTCTATTATCACCAAGAACAAACCGACATCCAGGTACCAGTCATAACATGGATCAACTCTCCAACCTGGGACCAGTCTATTATCACCAGGATCAAGCCGACAACCAGGTACCAATCCATCATAATATGGATCACCTCGATCAAGGCGGTGGTCACCAGCGACCAGTCTATTATCACCAAGAACAAACCGACATCCAGGTACCAGTCATAACATGGATCAACTCTCCAACCTGGGACCAGTCTATTATCACCAGGATCAAGCCGACAACCAGGTACCAATCCATCATAATATGGATCACCTCGATCAAGGCGGTGGTCACCAGCGACCAGTCTATTATCACCTGGATCAAGCCGACAACCTGGGACCAGTCTATTATCAGCAGGATCAAGCCGACAACCTGGGACTAGTCTATTATCAGCAGGATCAAGCCGACAACCTGGGACCAGTCTATTATCACCTGGATCAAGCCGACAACCAGGGACCAGTCTATTATCACCTGGATCAAGCCGAAAACCTGGGACCAGTCTATTATCACCTGGATCAAGCCGACAACCTGGGACTAGTCTATTATCACCTGGATCAAGCCGACAACCTGGGACCAGTCTATTATCAGCAGGATCAAGCCGACAACCTGGGACCAGTCTATTATCACCTGGATCACGCCGACAACCAGGGACCAGTCTATTATCACCTGGATCAAGCCGAAAACCTGGGACCAGTCTATTATCACCTGGATCAAGCCGACAACCTGGGACTAGTCTATTATCACCTGGATCAAGCCGACAACCTGGGACCAGTCTATTATCAGCAGGATCAAGCAGACAACCTGGGACCAGTCTATTGTCACCCGGATCAAGCCGACAACCAGGGACCAGTCTATTATCCCCCGGAACAACTCGACAACCTGGGACCAGTCTATTATCAGCAGGATCAAGCCGACAACCAGGGACCAGTCCATTATCCCCCGGATCAACTCGACAACCTGGGACCAGTCTATTATCAGCAGGATCAAGCCGACAACCAGGGACCAGTCTATTATCACCCGGATCAAGCCGACAACCTGGGACCAGTCTATTATCAGCAGGATCAAGCAGACAACCTGGGAACAGTCTATTATCAGCAGGATCAAGCCGACAACCTGGTACCAGTCTCTTATCACCAGGATCAAGGTGACAACCTGGGACCAGTCTATTATCACCTGGATCAAGCCGACAACCTGGGACTAGTCTATTATCAGCAGGATCATGCCGACAATCTGGGACTAGTCTATTATCAGCAGGATCAAGCCGACAACCAGGGACCAGTCTATTATCACCTGGATCAAGCCGACAACCTGGGACCAGTCTATTATCAGCAGGATCAAGCAGACAACCTGGGAACAGTCTATTATCAGCAGGATCAAGCCGACAACCTGGTACCAGTCTCTTATCAGCAGGATCAAGCAGACAACCTGGGAACAGTCTATTATCAGCAGGATCAAGCCGACAACCTGGTACCAGTCTCTTATCACCAGGATCAAGGTGACAACCTGGAACCAGTCTATTATAACCCGGATCAAGCCGACAACCAGGGACCAGTCTATTATAAGCAGGATCAAGCAGACAACCTGGGACCAGTCTATTATCAGCAGGATCAAGCAGACAACCTGGGACCAGTCTATTATCACCTGGATCAAGCCGACAACCTGGGACTAGTCTATTATCACCTGGATCAAGCCGACAACCTGGGACCAGTCTATTATCAGCAGGATCAAGCAGACAACCTGGGACCAGTCTATTATCACCCGGATCAAGCCGACAACCAGGGACCAGTCTATTATAAGCAGGATCAAGCAATCATTTCCTGTCCTTTAGAGCTCTTTGATCTGTTTTGACGTCTTTGTATGCTATGATCTTTGTTGCTGCTGAGTTCTTTGAAATATTAGTTTATAAGGCTTGGGAGAGGAAATAAATACACTTTGGTGTTGGTTGCAAGCCTACAACCTGGGACCAGTCTATTATCACCAAGAACAAACCGACATCCAGGTACCAGTCATAACATGGATCAACTCTCCAACCTGGGACCAGTCTATTATCACCAGGATCAAGCCGACAACCAGGTACCAATCCATCATAATATGGATCACCTCGATCAAGGCGGTGGTCACCAGCGACCAGTCCATTATCACCTGGATCAAGCCGACAACCTGGGACCAGTCTATTATCACCTGGATCAAGCTGACAACCTGGGACCAGTCTATTATCAGCAGGATCAAGCCGACAACCAGCCCCCATTCTATTATCACCTGGATCAAGCCGACAACCTGGGACCAGTCTATTATCACCTGGATCAAGCCGACAACCTGGGACTAGTTCATTATCAGCAGGATCAAGCCGATAACCAGGGACCAGTCTATTATCAGCAGGATCAAGCCGACAACCTGGGACCAGTCTATTATCACCTGGATCAAGCAGACAACCTGGGACCAGTCTATTATCACCTGGATCAAGCCGACAACCTGGGACTAGTCTATTATCACCTGGATCAAGCCGACAACCTGGTACCAGTCTCTTATCAGCAGGATCAAGCAGACAACCTGGGACCAGTCTATTATCACCTGGATCAAGCAGACAACCTGGGAACAGTCTATTATCAGCAGGATCAAGCCGACAACCTGGTACCAGTCTCTTATCAGCAGGATCAAGCAGACAACCTGGGAACAGTCTATTATCAGCAGGATCAAGCCGACAACCTGGTACCAGTCTCTTATCACCAGGATCAAGGTGACAACCTGGAACCAGTCTATTATAAGCAGGATCAAGCAATCATTTCCTGTCCTTTAGAGCTCTTTGATCTGTTTTGACGTCTTTGTATGCTTTGATCTTTGTTGCTGCTGAGATCTTTGAAATATTAGTTTATAAGGCTTGGGAGAGGAAGTAAATACACTTTGGTGTTGGTTGCAAGCCTACAACCTGGGACCAGTCTATTATCACCAAGAACAAACCGACATCCAGGTACCAGTCATAACATGGATCAACTCTCCAACCTGGGACCAGTCTATTATCACCAGGATCAAGCCGACAACCAGGTACCAATCCATCATAATATGGATCACCTCGATCAAGGCGGTGGTCACCAGCGACCAGTCTATTATCACCAAGAACAAACCGACATCCAGGTACCAGTCATAACATGGATCAACTCTCCAACCTGGGACCAGTCTATTATCACCAGGATCAAGCCGACAACCAGGTACCAATCCATCATAATATGGATCACCTCGATCAAGGCGGTGGTCACCAGCGACCAGTCTATTATCACCTGGATCAAGCCGACAACCTGGGACCAGTCTATTATCAGCAGGATCAAGCCGACAACCTGGGACTAGTCTATTATCAGCAGGATCAAGCCGACAACCTGGGACCAGTCTATTATCACCTGGATCAAGCCGACAACCAGGGACCAGTCTATTATCACCTGGATCAAGCCGAAAACCTGGGACCAGTCTATTATCACCTGGATCAAGCCGACAACCTGGGACTAGTCTATTATCACCTGGATCAAGCCGACAACCTGGGACCAGTCTATTATCAGCAGGATCAAGCCGACAACCTGGGACCAGTCTATTATCACCTGGATCACGCCGACAACCAGGGACCAGTCTATTATCACCTGGATCAAGCCGAAAACCTGGGACCAGTCTATTATCACCTGGATCAAGCCGACAACCTGGGACTAGTCTATTATCACCTGGATCAAGCCGACAACCTGGGACCAGTCTATTATCAGCAGGATCAAGCAGACAACCTGGGACCAGTCTATTGTCACCCGGATCAAGCCGACAACCAGGGACCAGTCTATTATCCCCCGGAACAACTCGACAACCTGGGACCAGTCTATTATCAGCAGGATCAAGCCGACAACCAGGGACCAGTCCATTATCCCCCGGATCAACTCGACAACCTGGGACCAGTCTATTATCAGCAGGATCAAGCCGACAACCAGGGACCAGTCTATTATCACCCGGATCAAGCCGACAACCTGGGACCAGTCTATTATCAGCAGGATCAAGCAGACAACCTGGGAACAGTCTATTATCAGCAGGATCAAGCCGACAACCTGGTACCAGTCTCTTATCACCAGGATCAAGGTGACAACCTGGGACCAGTCTATTATCACCTGGATCAAGCCGACAACCTGGGACTAGTCTATTATCAGCAGGATCATGCCGACAATCTGGGACTAGTCTATTATCAGCAGGATCAAGCCGACAACCAGGGACCAGTCTATTATCACCTGGATCAAGCCGACAACCTGGGACCAGTCTATTATCAGCAGGATCAAGCAGACAACCTGGGAACAGTCTATTATCAGCAGGATCAAGCCGACAACCTGGTACCAGTCTCTTATCAGCAGGATCAAGCAGACAACCTGGGAACAGTCTATTATCAGCAGGATCAAGCCGACAACCTGGTACCAGTCTCTTATCACCAGGATCAAGGTGACAACCTGGAACCAGTCTATTATAACCCGGATCAAGCCGACAACCAGGGACCAGTCTATTATAAGCAGGATCAAGCAGACAACCTGGGACCAGTCTATTATCAGCAGGATCAAGCAGACAACCTGGGACCAGTCTATTATCACCTGGATCAAGCCGACAACCTGGGACTAGTCTATTATCACCTGGATCAAGCCGACAACCTGGGACCAGTCTATTATCAGCAGGATCAAGCAGACAACCTGGGACCAGTCTATTATCACCCGGATCAAGCCGACAACCAGGGACCAGTCTATTATAAGCAGGATCAAGCAATCATTTCCTGTCCTTTAGAGCTCTTTGATCTGTTTTGACGTCTTTGTATGCTATGATCTTTGTTGCTGCTGAGTTCTTTGAAATATTAGTTTATAAGGCTTGGGAGAGGAAATAAATACACTTTGGTGTTGGTTGCAAGCCTACAACCTGGGACCAGTCTATTATCACCAAGAACAAACCGACATCCAGGTACCAGTCATAACATGGATCAACTCTCCAACCTGGGACCAGTCTATTATCACCAGGATCAAGCCGACAACCAGGTACCAATCCATCATAATATGGATCACCTCGATCAAGGCGGTGGTCACCAGCGACCAGTCCATTATCACCTGGATCAAGCCGACAACCTGGGACCAGTCTATTATCACCTGGATCAAGCTGACAACCTGGGACCAGTCTATTATCAGCAGGATCAAGCCGACAACCAGCCCCCATTCTATTATCACCTGGATCAAGCCGACAACCTGGGACCAGTCTATTATCACCTGGATCAAGCCGACAACCTGGGACTAGTTCATTATCAGCAGGATCAAGCCGATAACCAGGGACCAGTCTATTATCAGCAGGATCAAGCCGACAACCTGGGACCAGTCTATTATCACCTGGATCAAGCAGACAACCTGGGACCAGTCTATTATCACCTGGATCAAGCCGACAACCTGGGACTAGTCTATTATCACCTGGATCAAGCCGACAACCTGGTACCAGTCTCTTATCAGCAGGATCAAGCAGACAACCTGGGACCAGTCTATTATCACCTGGATCAAGCAGACAACCTGGGAACAGTCTATTATCAGCAGGATCAAGCCGACAACCTGGTACCAGTCTCTTATCAGCAGGATCAAGCAGACAACCTGGGAACAGTCTATTATCAGCAGGATCAAGCCGACAACCTGGTACCAGTCTCTTATCACCAGGATCAAGGTGACAACCTGGAACCAGTCTATTATAACCCGGATCAAGCCGACAACCAGGGACCAGTCTATTATAAGCAGGATCAAGCAGACAACCTGGGACCAGTCTATTATCAGCAGGATCAAGCAGACAACCTGGGACCAGTCTATTATCACCTGGATCAAGCCGACAACCTGGGACTAGTCTATTATCACCTGGATCAAGCCGACAACCTGGGACCAGTCTATTATCAGCAGGATCAAGCAGACAACCTGGGACCAGTCTATTATCACCCGGATCAAGCCGACAACCAGGGACCAGTCTATTATAAGCAGGATCAAGCAATCATTTCCTGTCCTTTAGAGCTCTTTGATCTGTTTTGACGTCTTTGTATGCTTTGATCTTTGTTGCTGCTGAGTTCTTTGAAATATTAGTTTATAAGGCTTGGGAGAGGAAATAAATACACTTTGGTGTTGGTTGCAAGCCTACAACCTGGGACCAGTCTATTATCACCAAGAACAAACCGACATCCAGGTACCAGTCATAACATGGATCAACTCTCCAACCTGGGACCAGTCTATTATCACCAGGATCAAGCCGACAACCAGGTACCAATCCATCATAATATGGATCACCTCGATCAAGGCGGTGGTCACCAGCGACCAGTCTATTATCACCTGGATCAAGCCGACAACCTGGGACCAGTCTATTATCACCTGGATCAAGCCGACAACCTGGGACCAGTCTATTATCACCTGGATCAAGCCGACAACCTGGGACTAGTCTATTATCAGCAGGATCAAGCCGACAACCAGCCCCCATTCTATTATCACCTGGATCAAGCCGACAACCTGGGACCAGTCTATTATCACCTGGATCAAGCCGACAACCTGGGACTAGTTCATTATCAGCAGGATCAAGCCGATAACCAGGGACCAGTCTATTATCAGCAGGATCAAGCCGACAACCTGGGACCAGTCTATTATCACCTGGATCAAGCAGACAACCTGGGACCAGTCTATTATCACCTGGATCAAGCCGACAACCTGGGACTAGTCTATTATCACCTGGATCAAGCCGACAACCTGGGACCAGTCTATTATCAGCAGGATCAAGCAGACAACCTGGGACCAGTCTATTATCACCCGGATCAAGCCGACAACCAGGGACCAGTCTATTATAAGCAGGATCAAGCAATCATTTCCTGTCCTTTAGAGCTCTTTGATCTGTTTTGACGTCTTTGTATGCTTTGATCTTTGTTGCTGCTGAGATCTTTGAAATATTAGTTTATAAGGCTTGGGAGAGGAAGTAAATACACTTTGGTGTTGGTTGCAAGCCTACAACCTGGGACCAGTCTATTATCACCAAGAACAAACCGACATCCAGGTACCAGTCATAACATGGATCAACTCTCCAACCTGGGACCAGTCTATTATAACCAGGATCAAGCCGACAACCAGGTACCAATCCATCATAATATGGATCACCTCGATCAAGGCGGTGGTCACCAGCGACCAGTCTATTATCACCTGGATCAAGCCGACAACCTGGGACCAGTCTATTATCAGCAGGATCAAGCCGACAACCTGGGACTAGTCTATTATCAGCAGGATCAAGCCGACAACCTGGGACCAGTCTATTATCACCTGGATCAAGCCGACAACCAGGGACCAGTCTATTATCACCTGGATCAAGGCGAAAACCTGGGACCAGTCTATTATCACCTGGATCAAGCCGACAACCTGGGACTAGTCTATTATCACCTGGATCAAGCCGACAACCTGGGACCAGTCTATTATCAGCAGGATCAAGCCGACAACCTGGGACTAGTCTATTATCAGCAGGATCAAGCCGACAACCTGGGACCAGTCTATTATCACCTGGATCAAGCCGACAACCAGGGACCAGTCTATTATCACCTGGATCAAGCCGACAACCTGGGACCAGTCTATTATCAGCAGGATCAAGCAGACAACCTGGGACCAGTCTATTATCACCCGGATCAAGCCGACAACCAGGGACCAGTCTATTATCCCCCGGATCAACTCGACAACCTGGGACCAGTCTATTATCAGCAGGATCAAGCCGACAACCAGGGACCTGTCCATTATCCCCCGGATCAACTCGACAACCTGGGACCAGTCTATTATCAGCAGGATCAAGCCGACAACCAGGGACCAGTCTATTATCACCCGGATCAAGCCGACAACCTGGGACCAGTCTATTATCAGCAGGATCAAGCAGACAACCTGGGAACAGTCTATTATCAGCAGGATCAAGCCGACAACCTGGTACCAGTCTCTTATCACCAGGATCAAGGTGACAACCTGGGACCAGTCTATTATCACCTGGATCAAGCCGACAACCTGGGACTAGTCTATTATCAGCAGGATCATGCCGACAATCTGGGACTAGTCTATTATCAGCAGGATCAAGCCGACAACCAGGGACCGGTCTATTATCACCCGGATCAAGCCGACAACCTGGGACCAGTCTATTATCAGCAGGATCAAGCAGACAACCTGGTACCAGTCTCTTATCAGCAGGATCAAGCAGACAACCTGGGAACAGTCTATTATCAGCAGGATCAAGCCGAAAACCTGGTACCAGTCTCTTATCACCAGGATCAAGGTGACAACCTGGAACCAGTCTATTATAACCCGGATCAAGCCGACAACCAGGGACCAGTCTATTATAAGCAGGATCAAGCAGACAACCTGGGACCAGTCTATTATCAGCAGGATCAAGCAGACAACCTGGGACCAGTCTATTATCACCTGGATCAAGCCGACAACCTGGGACTAGTCTATTATCACCTGGATCAAGCCGACAACCTGGGACCAGTCTATTATCAGCAGGATCAAGCAGACAACCTGGGACCAGTCTATTATCACCCGGATCAAGCCGACAACCAGGGACCAGTCTATTATAAGCAGGATCAAGCAATCATTTCCTGTCCTTTAGAGCTCTTTGATCTGTTTTGACGTCTTTGTATGCTTTGATCTTTGTTGCTGCTGAGATCTTTGAAATATTAGTTTATAAGGCTTGGGAGAGGAAGTAAATACACTTTGGTGTTGGTTGCAAGCCTACAACCTGGGACCAGTCTATTATCACCAAGAACAAACCGACATCCAGGTACCAGTCATAACATGGATCAACTCTCCAACCTGGGACCAGTCTATTATCACCAGGATCAAGCCGACAACCAGGTACCAATCCATCATAATATGGATCACCTCGATCAAGGCGGTGGTCACCAGCGACCAGTCTATTATCACCTGGATCAAGCCGACAACCTGGGACCAGTCTATTTTCACCTGGATCAAGCCGACAACCTGGGACCAGTCTATTATCACCTGGATCAAGCCGACAACCTGGGACTAGTCTATTATCAGCAGGATCAAGCCGACAACCAGCCCCCATTCTATTATCACCTGGATCAAGCCGACAACCTGGGACCAGTCTATTATCACCTGGATCAAGCCGACAACCTGGGACTAGTTCATTATCAGCAGGATCAAGCCGATAACCAGGGACCAGTCTATTATCAGCAGGATCAAGCCGACAACCTGGGACCAGTCTATTATCACCTGGATCAAGCCGACAACCTGGGACTAGTCTATTATCACCAGGATCAAAGTGACAACCTGGAACCAGTCTATTATCACCCGGATCAAGCCGACAACCAGGGACCAGTCTATTATAAGCAGGATCAAGCAGACAACCTCGGACCAGTCTATTATCACATGGATCAAGCCGACAACCTGGGACTAGTCTGTTATCAGCAGGATCATGCCGACAACCAGGGACCAGTCTATTATCACCTGGATCAAGCCGACAACTCAGGACCAGTCTCTTATCACCAGGATCAAGCCGACAACCTGGTACCAGTCTCTTATCACCAGGATCAAGGTGACAACCTGGGACCAGTCTATTATCAGCAGGATCAAGCCGACAACCAGGGACCAGTCTATTATCACCTGGATCAAGCCGACAACCTGGGACCAGTCTATTATCAGCAGGATCAAGGCGACAACCTGGGACTAGTCTATTATCAGCAGGATCAAGCCGACAACCAGGGACCAGTCTATTATCACCAGGATCAAGCCGACAACCTGGGACCAGTCTATTATCACCTGGATCAAGCCGACAATCTGGGACTAGTCTATTATCACCCGGATCAAGCCGACAACCAGGGACCAGTCTATTATCACCTGGATCAAGCCGTCAACCTGGGACCAGTCTATTATCAGCAGGATCAAGCAGACAACCTGGGACCAGTCTATTATCACCCGGATCAAGCCGACAACCAGGGACCAGTCAATTATAAGCAGGATCAAGCAATCATTTCCTGTCCTTTAGAGCTCTTTGATCTGTTTTGACGTCTTTGTATGCTTTGATCTTTGTTGCTGCTGAGATCTTTGAAATATTAGTTTATAAGGCTTGGGAGAGGAAGTAAATACACTTTGGTGTTGGTTGCAAGCCTACAACCTGGGACCAGTCTATTATCACCAAGAACAAACCGACATCCAGGTACCAGTCATAACATGGATCAACTCTCCAACCTGGGACCAGTCTATTATCACCAGGATCAAGCCGACAACCAGGTACCAATCCATCATAATATGGATCACCTCGATCAAGGCGGTGGTCACCAGCGACCAGTCTATTATCACCGGGATCAAGCCTACAACCCGGGACCAGTCTATTATCACCTGGATCAAGCCGATAACCTGGGACCAGTCTATTATCAGCAGGATCAAGCCGACAACCTGGGACAAGTCTCTTATCACCAGGATCAAGCCGACAACCTGGGACCAGTCTATTATCAGCGGAATCAAGCCGACAACCTGGGACCAGTCTATTATCACCCGGATCAAGCCGACAACCAGGGACCAGTCTATTATCACCTGGATCAGGCCGACAACCCAGGACCAGTCCATTATCCCCCGGATCAACTCGACAACCTGGGACCAGTCTATTATCAGCAGGATCAAGCCGACAACCAGGGACCAGTCTATTATCACCCGGATCAAGCCGACAACCTGGGACCAGTCTATTATCAGCAGGATCAAGCAGACAACCTGGGACCAGTCTATTATCACCCGGATCAAGCCGACAACCAGGGACCAGTCTATTATAAGCAGGATCAAGCAATCATTTCCTGTCCTTTAGAGCTCTTTGATCTGTTTTGACGTCTTTGTATGCTTTGATCTTTGTTGCTGCTGAGATCTTTGAAATATTAGTTTATAAGGCTTGTGAGAGGAAGTAAATACACTTTGGTGTTGGTTGCAAGCCTACAACCTGGGACCAGTCTATTATCACCAAGAACAAACCGACATCCAGGTACCAGTCATAACATGGATCAACTCTCCAACCTGGGACCAGTCTATTATCACCAGGATCAACTCGACAACCTGGGACCAGTCTATTATCAGCAGGATCAAGCCGACAACCAGGGACCAGTCTATTATCACCCGGATCAAACCGACAACCTGGGACCAGTCTATTATCACCTGGATCAAACCGACAACCTGGGACTAGTCTATTATCAGCAGGATTATGCCGACAAGCAGGGACCAGTCTATTATCACCTGGATCAAGCCGACAACTAAGGACCAGTCTCTTATCACCAGGATCAAGCCGACAACCTGGGACCAGTCTATTATCACCCGGATCAAGCCGACAACCTGGGACCAGTCTATTATCAGCAGGATTATGCCGACAACCAGGGACCAGTCTATTATCAGCAGGATCAAGCCGACAACCTGGTACCAGTCTCTTATCACCAGGATCAAGGTGACAACCTGGGACCAGTCTATTATCAGCAGGATCAAGCCGACAACCAGGGACCAGTCTATTATCACCTGGATCAAGCCAACAACCTGGGACTAGTCTATTATCAGCAGGATCATGCCGACAATCTGGGACTAGTCTATTATCAGCAGGATCAAGCCGACAACCAGGGACCAGTCTATTATCAGCAGGATCAAGCCGACAACCTGGGACCAGTCTATTATCACCTGGATCAAGCTGACAACCTGGGACCAGTCTATTATCAGCAGGATTATGCCGACAACCAGGGACCAGTCTATTATAAGCAGGATCAAGCAGACAACCTGGGACCAGTCTATTATCACCTGGATCAAGCCTACTACCTGGGACTAGTCTATTATAAGCAGGATCAAGCTGACAACTCAGGACCAGTCTCTTATCACCAGGATAAAGCCGACAACCTGGGACCAGTCTATTATCAGCAGGATCAAGCCGACAACCTGGGACCAGTCTATTATCACATGGATCAAGCCGACAACCTGGGACTAGTCTGTTATCAGCAGGATCATGCCGACAACCAGGGACCAGTCTATTATCACCTGGATCAAGCCGACAACTCAGGACCAGTCTCTTATCACCAGGATCAAGCCGACAACCTGGTACCAGTCTCTTATCACCAGGATCAAGGTGACAACCTGGGACCAGTCTATTATCAGCAGGATCAAGCCGACAACCAGGGACCAGTCTATTATCACCTGGATCAAGCCGACAACCTGGGACCAGTCTATTATCAGCAGGATCAAGGCGACAACCTGGGACTAGTCTATTATCAGCAGGATCAAGCCGACAACCAGGGACCAGTCTATTATCACCTGGATCAAGCCGACAACCTGGGACCAGTCTATTATCACCTGGATCAAGCCGACAATCTGGGACTAGTCTATTATCACCCGGATCAAGCCGACAACCAGGGACCAGTCTATTATCACCTGGATCAAGCCGTCAACCTGGGACCAGTCTATTATCAGCAGGATCAAGCAGACAACCTGGGACCAGTCTATTATCACCCGGATCAAGCCGACAACCAGGGACCAGTCTATTATAAGCAGGATCAAGCAATCATTTCCTGTCCTTTAGAGCTCTTTGGTCTGTTTTGACGTCTTTGTATGCTTTGATCTTTGTTGCTGCTGAGATCTTTGAAATATTAGTTTATAAGGCTTGGGAGAGGAAGTAAATACACTTTGGTGTTGGTTGCAAGCCTACAACCTGGGACCAGTCTATTATCACCAAGAACAAACCGACATCCAGGTACCAGTCATAACATGGATCAACTCTCCAACCTGGGACCAGTCTATTATCACCAGGATCAAGCCGACAACCAGGTACCAATCCATCATAATATCGATCACCTCAATCAAGGCGGTGGTCACCAGCGACCAGTTTATTATCACCGGGATCAAGCCTACAACCCGGGACCAGTCTATTATCACCTGGATCAAGCCGATAACCTGGGACCAGTCTCTTATCAGCAGGATCAAGCCGACAACCTGGGACCAGTCTCTTATCACCAGGATCAAGCCGACAACCTAGGACCAGTCTATTATCAGCGGAAATAAGCCGACAACCTGGGACCAGTCTATTATCACCCGGATCAAGCCGACAACCAGGGACCAGTCTATTATCACCTGGATCAGGCCGACAACCCAGGACCAGTCCATTATCCCCCGGATCAACTCGACAACCTGGGACCAGTCTATTATCAGCAGGATCAAGCCGACAACCAGGGACCAGTCTATTATCACCCGGATCAAGCCGACAACCTGGGACCAGTCTATTATCAGCAGGATCAAGCAGACAACCTGGGAACAGTCTATTATCAGCAGGATCAAGCCGACAACCTGGTACCAGTCTCTTATCACCAGGATCAAGGTGACAGCCTGGAACCAGTCTATTATCACCCGGATCAAGCCGACAACCAGGGACCAGTCTCTTATCACCAGGATCAAGCCGACAACCTGGGACCAGTCTATTATCACCCGGATCAAGCCGACAACCTGGGACCAGTCTATTATCAACAGCATCAAGCAGACAACCTGGGAACAGTCTATTATCAGCAGGATCAAGCCGACAACCTGGTACCAGTCTCTTATCACCAGGATCAAGGTGACAACCTGGAACCAGTCTATTATCACCCGGATCAAGCCGACAACCAGGGACCAGTCTATTATAAGCAGGATCAAGCAGACAACCTGGGACCAGTCTATTATCAGCAGGATCAAGCAGACAACCTGGGACCAGTCTATTATCAGCAGGATCAAGCCGACAACCAGGGACCAGTCTCTTATCACCAGGATCAAGCCGACAACCTGGGACCAGTCTATTATCAGCAGGATCAAGCAGACAACCTGGGAACAGTCTATTATCAGCAGGATCAAGCCGACAACCTGGTACCAGTCTCTTATCAGCAGGATCAAGCAGACAACCTGGGAACAGTCTATTATCAGCAGGATCAAGCCGACAACCTGGTACCAGTCTCTTATCACCAGGATCAAGGTGACAACCTGGAACCAGTCTATTATAAGCAGGATCAAGCAATCATTTCCTGTCCTTTAGAGCTCTTTGATCTGTTTTGACGTCTTTGTATGCTTTGATCTTTGTTGCTGCTGAGATCTTTGAAATATTAGTTTATAAGGCTTGGGAGAGGAAGTAAATACACTTTGGTGTTGGTTGCAAGCCTACAACCTGGGACCAGTCTATTATCACCAAGAACAAACCGACATCCAGGTACCAGTCATAACATGGATCAACTCTCCAACCTGGGACCAGTCTATTATCACCAGGATCAAGCCGACAACCAGGTACCAATCCATCATAATATGGATCACCTCGATCAAGGCGGTGGTCACCAGCGACCAGTCTATTATCACCAAGAACAAACCGACATCCAGGTACCAGTCATAACATGGATCAACTCTCCAACCTGGGACCAGTCTATTATCACCAGGATCAAGCCGACAACCAGGTACCAATCCATCATAATATGGATCACCTCGATCAAGGCGGTGGTCACCAGCGACCAGTCTATTATCACCTGGATCAAGCCGACAACCTGGGACCAGTCTATTATCAGCAGGATCAAGCCGACAACCTGGGACTAGTCTATTATCAGCAGGATCAAGCCGACAACCTGGGACCAGTCTATTATCACCTGGATCAAGCCGACAACCAGGGACCAGTCTATTATCACCTGGATCAAGCCGAAAACCTGGGACCAGTCTATTATCACCTGGATCAAGCCGACAACCTGGGACTAGTCTATTATCACCTGGATCAAGCCGACAACCTGGGACCAGTCTATTATCAGCAGGATCAAGCCGACAACCTGGGACCAGTCTATTATCACCTGGATCACGCCGACAACCAGGGACCAGTCTATTATCACCTGGATCAAGCCGAAAACCTGGGACCAGTCTATTATCACCTGGATCAAGCCGACAACCTGGGACTAGTCTATTATCACCTGGATCAAGCCGACAACCTGGGACCAGTCTATTATCAGCAGGATCAAGCAGACAACCTGGGACCAGTCTATTGTCACCCGGATCAAGCCGACAACCAGGGACCAGTCTATTATCCCCCGGAACAACTCGACAACCTGGGACCAGTCTATTATCAGCAGGATCAAGCCGACAACCAGGGACCAGTCCATTATCCCCCGGATCAACTCGACAACCTGGGACCAGTCTATTATCAGCAGGATCAAGCCGACAACCAGGGACCAGTCTATTATCACCCGGATCAAGCCGACAACCTGGGACCAGTCTATTATCAGCAGGATCAAGCAGACAACCTGGGAACAGTCTATTATCAGCAGGATCAAGCCGACAACCTGGTACCAGTCTCTTATCACCAGGATCAAGGTGACAACCTGGGACCAGTCTATTATCACCTGGATCAAGCCGACAACCTGGGACTAGTCTATTATCAGCAGGATCATGCCGACAATCTGGGACTAGTCTATTATCAGCAGGATCAAGCCGACAACCAGGGACCAGTCTATTATCACCTGGATCAAGCCGACAACCTGGGACCAGTCTATTATCAGCAGGATCAAGCAGACAACCTGGGAACAGTCTATTATCAGCAGGATCAAGCCGACAACCTGGTACCAGTCTCTTATCAGCAGGATCAAGCAGACAACCTGGGAACAGTCTATTATCAGCAGGATCAAGCCGACAACCTGGTACCAGTCTCTTATCACCAGGATCAAGGTGACAACCTGGAACCAGTCTATTATAACCCGGATCAAGCCGACAACCAGGGACCAGTCTATTATAAGCAGGATCAAGCAGACAACCTGGGACCAGTCTATTATCAGCAGGATCAAGCAGACAACCTGGGACCAGTCTATTATCACCTGGATCAAGCCGACAACCTGGGACTAGTCTATTATCACCTGGATCAAGCCGACAACCTGGGACCAGTCTATTATCAGCAGGATCAAGCAGACAACCTGGGACCAGTCTATTATCACCCGGATCAAGCCGACAACCAGGGACCAGTCTATTATAAGCAGGATCAAGCAATCATTTCCTGTCCTTTAGAGCTCTTTGATCTGTTTTGACGTCTTTGTATGCTATGATCTTTGTTGCTGCTGAGTTCTTTGAAATATTAGTTTATAAGGCTTGGGAGAGGAAATAAATACACTTTGGTGTTGGTTGCAAGCCTACAACCTGGGACCAGTCTATTATCACCAAGAACAAACCGACATCCAGGTACCAGTCATAACATGGATCAACTCTCCAACCTGGGACCAGTCTATTATCACCAGGATCAAGCCGACAACCAGGTACCAATCCATCATAATATGGATCACCTCGATCAAGGCGGTGGTCACCAGCGACCAGTCCATTATCACCTGGATCAAGCCGACAACCTGGGACCAGTCTATTATCACCTGGATCAAGCTGACAACCTGGGACCAGTCTATTATCAGCAGGATCAAGCCGACAACCAGCCCCCATTCTATTATCACCTGGATCAAGCCGACAACCTGGGACCAGTCTATTATCACCTGGATCAAGCCGACAACCTGGGACTAGTTCATTATCAGCAGGATCAAGCCGATAACCAGGGACCAGTCTATTATCAGCAGGATCAAGCCGACAACCTGGGACCAGTCTATTATCACCTGGATCAAGCAGACAACCTGGGACCAGTCTATTATCACCTGGATCAAGCCGACAACCTGGGACTAGTCTATTATCACCTGGATCAAGCCGACAACCTGGTACCAGTCTCTTATCAGCAGGATCAAGCAGACAACCTGGGACCAGTCTATTATCACCTGGATCAAGCAGACAACCTGGGAACAGTCTATTATCAGCAGGATCAAGCCGACAACCTGGTACCAGTCTCTTATCAGCAGGATCAAGCAGACAACCTGGGAACAGTCTATTATCAGCAGGATCAAGCCGACAACCTGGTACCAGTCTCTTATCACCAGGATCAAGGTGACAACCTGGAACCAGTCTATTATAACCCGGATCAAGCCGACAACCAGGGACCAGTCTATTATAAGCAGGATCAAGCAGACAACCTGGGACCAGTCTATTATCAGCAGGATCAAGCAGACAACCTGGGACCAGTCTATTATCACCTGGATCAAGCCGACAACCTGGGACTAGTCTATTATCACCTGGATCAAGCCGACAACCTGGGACCAGTCTATTATCAGCAGGATCAAGCAGACAACCTGGGACCAGTCTATTATCACCCGGATCAAGCCGACAACCAGGGACCAGTCTATTATAAGCAGGATCAAGCAATCATTTCCTGTCCTTTAGAGCTCTTTGATCTGTTTTGACGTCTTTGTATGCTTTGATCTTTGTTGCTGCTGAGTTCTTTGAAATATTAGTTTATAAGGCTTGGGAGAGGAAATAAATACACTTTGGTGTTGGTTGCAAGCCTACAACCTGGGACCAGTCTATTATCACCAAGAACAAACCGACATCCAGGTACCAGTCATAACATGGATCAACTCTCCAACCTGGGACCAGTCTATTATCACCAGGATCAAGCCGACAACCAGGTACCAATCCATCATAATATGGATCACCTCGATCAAGGCGGTGGTCACCAGCGACCAGTCTATTATCACCTGGATCAAGCCGACAACCTGGGACCAGTCTATTATCACCTGGATCAAGCCGACAACCTGGGACCAGTCTATTATCACCTGGATCAAGCCGACAACCTGGGACTAGTCTATTATCAGCAGGATCAAGCCGACAACCAGCCCCCATTCTATTATCACCTGGATCAAGCCGACAACCTGGGACCAGTCTATTATCACCTGGATCAAGCCGACAACCTGGGACTAGTTCATTATCAGCAGGATCAAGCCGATAACCAGGGACCAGTCTATTATCAGCAGGATCAAGCCGACAACCTGGGACCAGTCTATTATCACCTGGATCAAGCAGACAACCTGGGACCAGTCTATTATCACCTGGATCAAGCCGACAACCTGGGACTAGTCTATTATCACCTGGATCAAGCCGACAACCTGGGACCAGTCTATTATCAGCAGGATCAAGCAGACAACCTGGGACCAGTCTATTATCACCCGGATCAAGCCGACAACCAGGGACCAGTCTATTATAAGCAGGATCAAGCAATCATTTCCTGTCCTTTAGAGCTCTTTGATCTGTTTTGACGTCTTTGTATGCTTTGATCTTTGTTGCTGCTGAGATCTTTGAAATATTAGTTTATAAGGCTTGGGAGAGGAAGTAAATACACTTTGGTGTTGGTTGCAAGCCTACAACCTGGGACCAGTCTATTATCACCAAGAACAAACCGACATCCAGGTACCAGTCATAACATGGATCAACTCTCCAACCTGGGACCAGTCTATTATAACCAGGATCAAGCCGACAACCAGGTACCAATCCATCATAATATGGATCACCTCGATCAAGGCGGTGGTCACCAGCGACCAGTCTATTATCACCTGGATCAAGCCGACAACCTGGGACCAGTCTATTATCAGCAGGATCAAGCCGACAACCTGGGACTAGTCTATTATCAGCAGGATCAAGCCGACAACCTGGGACCAGTCTATTATCACCTGGATCAAGCCGACAACCAGGGACCAGTCTATTATCACCTGGATCAAGGCGAAAACCTGGGACCAGTCTATTATCACCTGGATCAAGCCGACAACCTGGGACTAGTCTATTATCACCTGGATCAAGCCGACAACCTGGGACCAGTCTATTATCAGCAGGATCAAGCCGACAACCTGGGACTAGTCTATTATCAGCAGGATCAAGCCGACAACCTGGGACCAGTCTATTATCACCTGGATCAAGCCGACAACCAGGGACCAGTCTATTATCACCTGGATCAAGCCGACAACCTGGGACCAGTCTATTATCAGCAGGATCAAGCAGACAACCTGGGACCAGTCTATTATCACCCGGATCAAGCCGACAACCAGGGACCAGTCTATTATCCCCCGGATCAACTCGACAACCTGGGACCAGTCTATTATCAGCAGGATCAAGCCGACAACCAGGGACCTGTCCATTATCCCCCGGATCAACTCGACAACCTGGGACCAGTCTATTATCAGCAGGATCAAGCCGACAACCAGGGACCAGTCTATTATCACCCGGATCAAGCCGACAACCTGGGACCAGTCTATTATCAGCAGGATCAAGCAGACAACCTGGGAACAGTCTATTATCAGCAGGATCAAGCCGACAACCTGGTACCAGTCTCTTATCACCAGGATCAAGGTGACAACCTGGGACCAGTCTATTATCACCTGGATCAAGCCGACAACCTGGGACTAGTCTATTATCAGCAGGATCATGCCGACAATCTGGGACTAGTCTATTATCAGCAGGATCAAGCCGACAACCAGGGACCGGTCTATTATCACCCGGATCAAGCCGACAACCTGGGACCAGTCTATTATCAGCAGGATCAAGCAGACAACCTGGTACCAGTCTCTTATCAGCAGGATCAAGCAGACAACCTGGGAACAGTCTATTATCAGCAGGATCAAGCCGAAAACCTGGTACCAGTCTCTTATCACCAGGATCAAGGTGACAACCTGGAACCAGTCTATTATAACCCGGATCAAGCCGACAACCAGGGACCAGTCTATTATAAGCAGGATCAAGCAGACAACCTGGGACCAGTCTATTATCAGCAGGATCAAGCAGACAACCTGGGACCAGTCTATTATCACCTGGATCAAGCCGACAACCTGGGACTAGTCTATTATCACCTGGATCAAGCCGACAACCTGGGACCAGTCTATTATCAGCAGGATCAAGCAGACAACCTGGGACCAGTCTATTATCACCCGGATCAAGCCGACAACCAGGGACCAGTCTATTATAAGCAGGATCAAGCAATCATTTCCTGTCCTTTAGAGCTCTTTGATCTGTTTTGACGTCTTTGTATGCTTTGATCTTTGTTGCTGCTGAGATCTTTGAAATATTAGTTTATAAGGCTTGGGAGAGGAAGTAAATACACTTTGGTGTTGGTTGCAAGCCTACAACCTGGGACCAGTCTATTATCACCAATAACAAACCGACATCCAGGTACCAGTCATAACATGGATCAACTCTCCAACCTGGGACCAGTCTATTATCACCAGGATCAAGCCGACAACCAGGTACCAATCCATCATAATATGGATCACCTCGATCAAGGCGGTGGTCACCAGCGACCAGTCTATTATCACCTGGATCAAGCCGACAACCTGGGACCAGTCTATTTTCACCTGGATCAAGCCGACAACCTGGGACCAGTCTATTATCACCTGGATCAAGCCGACAACCTGGGACTAGTCTATTATCAGCAGGATCAAGCCGACAACCAGCCCCCATTCTATTATCACCTGGATCAAGCCGACAACCTGGGACCAGTCTATTATCACCTGGATCAAGCCGACAACCTGGGACTAGTTCATTATCAGCAGGATCAAGCCGATAACCAGGGACCAGTCTATTATCAGCAGGATCAAGCCGACAACCTGGGACCAGTCTATTATCACCTGGATCAAGCCGACAACCTGGGACTAGTCTATTATCACCAGGATCAAAGTGACAACCTGGAACCAGTCTATTATCACCCGGATCAAGCCGACATCCAGGGACCAGTCTATTATAAGCAGGATCAAGCAGACAACCTCGGACCAGTCTATTATCACATGGATCAAGCCGACAACCTGGGACTAGTCTGTTATCAGCAGGATCATGCCGACAACCAGGGACCAGTCTATTATCACCTGGATCAAGCCGACAACTCAGGACCAGTCTCTTATCACCAGGATCAAGCCGACAACCTGGTACCAGTCTCTTATCACCAGGATCAAGGTGACAACCTGGGACCAGTCTATTATCAGCAGGATCAAGCCGACAACCAGGGACCAGTCTATTATCACCTGGATCAAGCCGACAACCTGGGACCAGTCTATTATCAGCAGGATCAAGGCGACAACCTGGGACTAGTCTATTATCAGCAGGATCAAGCCGACAACCAGGGACCAGTCTATTATCACCAGGATCAAGCCGACAACCTGGGACCAGTCTATTATCACCTGGATCAAGCCGACAATCTGGGACTAGTCTATTATCACCCGGATCAAGCCGACAACCAGGGACCAGTCTATTATCACCTGGATCAAGCCGTCAACCTGGGACCAGTCTATTATCAGCAGGATCAAGCAGACAACCTGGGACCAGTCTATTATCACCCGGATCAAGCCGACAACCAGGGACCAGTCAATTATAAGCAGGATCAAGCAATCATTTCCTGTCCTTTAGAGCTCTTTGATCTGTTTTGACGTCTTTGTATGCTTTGATCTTTGTTGCTGCTGAGATCTTTGAAATATTAGTTTATAAGGCTTGGGAGAGGAAGTAAATACACTTTGGTGTTGGTTGCAAGCCTACAACCTGGGACCAGTCTATTATCACCAAGAACAAACCGACATCCAGGTACCAGTCATAACATGGATCAACTCTCCAACCTGGGACCAGTCTATTATCACCAGGATCAAGCCGACAACCAGGTACCAATCCATCATAATATGGATCACCTCGATCAAGGCGGTGGTCACCAGCGACCAGTCTATTATCACCGGGATCAAGCCTACAACCCGGGACCAGTCTATTATCACCTGGATCAAGCCGATAACCTGGGACCAGTCTATTATCAGCAGGATCAAGCCGACAACCTGGGACCAGTCTCTTATCACCAGGATCAAGCCGACAACCTGGGACCAGTCTATTATCAGCGGAATCAAGCCGACAACCTGGGACCAGTCTATTATCACCCGGATCAAGCCGACAACCAGGGACCAGTCTATTATCACCTGGATCAGGCCGACAACCCAGGACCAGTCCATTATCCCCCGGATCAACTCGACAACCTGGGACCAGTCTATTATCAGCAGGATCAAGCCGACAACCAGGGACCAGTCTATTATCACCCGGATCAAGCCGACAACCTGGGACCAGTCTATTATCAGCAGGATCAAGCAGACAACCTGGGACCAGTCTATTATCACCCGGATCAAGCCGACAACCAGGGACCAGTCTATTATAAGCAGGATCAAGCAATCATTTCCTGTCCTTTAGAGCTCTTTGATCTGTTTTGACGTCTTTGTATGCTTTGATCTTTGTTGCTGCTGAGATCTTTGAAATATTAGTTTATAAGGCTTGTGAGAGGAAGTAAATACACTTTGGTGTTGGTTGCAAGCCTACAACCTGGGACCAGTCTATTATCACCAAGAACAAACCGACATCCAGGTACCAGTCATAACATGGATCAACTCTCCAACCTGGGACCAGTCTATTATCACCAGGATCAACTCGACAACCTGGGACCAGTCTATTATCAGCAGGATCAAGCCGACAACCAGGGACCAGTCTATTATCACCCGGATCAAACCGACAACCTGGGACCAGTCTATTATCACCTGGATCAAACCGACAACCTGGGACTAGTCTATTATCAGCAGGATTATGCCGACAAGCAGGGACCAGTCTATTATCACCTGGATCAAGCCGACAACTAAGGACCAGTCTCTTATCACCAGGATCAAGCCGACAACCTGGGACCAGTCTATTATCACCCGGATCAAGCCGACAACCTGGGACCAGTCTATTATCAGCAGGATTATGCCGACAACCAGGGACCAGTCTATTATCAGCAGGATCAAGCCGACAACCTGGTACCAGTCTCTTATCACCAGGATCAAGGTGACAACCTGGGACCAGTCTATTATCAGCAGGATCAAGCCGACAACCAGGGACCAGTCTATTATCACCTGGATCAAGCCAACAACCTGGGACTAGTCTATTATCAGCAGGATCATGCCGACAATCTGGGACTAGTCTATTATCAGCAGGATCAAGCCGACAACCAGGGACCAGTCTATTATCAGCAGGATCAAGCCGACAACCTGGGACCAGTCTATTATCACCTGGATCAAGCCGACAACCAGGGACCAGTCTATTATCAGCAGGATCAAGCTGACAACCTGGGACCAGTCTCTTATCACCAGGATCAAGCCGACAACCTGGGACCAGTCTATTATCAGCAGGATCAAGCCGACAACCTGGGACCAGTCTATTATCACCTGGATCAAGCCGACAACCTGGGACTAGTCTCTTATCAGCAGGATCATGCCGACAACCAGGGACCAGTCTATCATCACCTGGATCAAGCCGACAACTCAGGACCAGTCTCTTATCACCAGGATCAAGCCGACAACCTGGGACTAGTCTATTATCAGCAGGATCAAGCCGACAACCAGGGACCAGTCGATTATCACCTGGATCAAGCCGACAACCTGGGACCAGTCTATTATCAGCAGGATCAAGCAGACAACCTGGGACCAGTCTATTATCACCTGGATCAAGTCGACAACCTGGGACCAGTCTATTATCAGCAGGATCAAGCCGACAACCTGGGACTAGTCTATTATCACCTGGATCAAGCCGACAACCTGGGACCAGTCTATTATAAGCAGGATCAAGCAGACAACCTGGGACCAGTCTATTATCACCCGGATCAAGCCGACAACCAGGGACCAGTCTATTATAAGCAGGATCAAGCAATCATTTCCTGTCCTTTAGAGCTCTTTGATCTGTTTTGACGTCTTTGTATGCTTTGATCTTTGTTGCTGCTGAGATTTTGAAATATTAGTTTAAAGGCTTGGGAGAGGAAGTAAATACACTTTGGTGTTGGTTGAAAGCCTACAACCTGGGACCAGTCTATTATCACCAAGAACAAACCGACATCCAGGTACCAGTCATAACATGGATCAACTCTCCAACCTGGGACCAGTCTATTATCACCAGGATCAAGCCAACAACCAGGTACCAATCCATCATAATATGGATCACCTCGATCAAGGCGGTGGTCACCAGCGACCAGTCTATTATCACCGGGATCAAGCCGATAACCTGGGACCAGTCTATTATCAGCAGGATCAAGCCGACAACCTGGGACCAGTCTATCATCAGCAGGATCAAGCCGACAACCTGGTACCAGTCTCTTATCAGCAGGATCAAGCCGACAACCTGGGACCAGTCTCTTATCACCAGGATCAAGCCGACAACCTGGGACCAGTCTATTATCAGCGGGATCAAGCCGACAACCTGGGACCAGTCCATTATCACCCGGATCAAGCCGACAACCAGGGACCAGTCTATTATCAGCTGGATCAGGCCGACAACCCGGGACCAGTCTATTATCACCCGGATCAAGCCGACAACCAGGGACCAGTCTATTATCATTTGGATCAGGCCGACAACCCGGGACCAGTCCATTATCCCCCGGATCAACTTGACAACCTGGGACCAGTCTATTATCAGCAGGATCAAGCCGACAACCAGGGACCAGTCTATTATCACCCGGATCAAGCCGACAACCTGGGACCAGTCTATTATCAGCAGGATCAAGCAGACAACCTGGGAACAGTCTATTATCAGCAGGATCAAGCCGACAACCTGGTACCAGTCTCTTATCACCAGGATCAAGGTGACAACCTGGAACCAGTCTATTATCACCCGGATCAAGCCGACAACCAGGGACCAGTCTATTATAAGCAGGATCAAGCAGACAACCTGGGACCAGTCTATTATCACCTGGATCAAGCCTACTACCTGGGACTAGTCTATTATAAGCAGGATCAAGCTGACAACTCAGGACCAGTCTCTTATCACCAGGATAAAGCCGACAACCTGGGACCAGTCTATTATCAGCAGGATCAAGCCGACAACCTGGGACCAGTCTATTATCACATGGATCAAGCCGACAACCTGGGACTAGTCTGTTATCAGCAGGATCATGCCGACAACCAGGGACCAGTCTATTATCACCTGGATCAAGCCGACAACTCAGGACCAGTCTCTTATCACCAGGATCAAGCCGACAACCTGGTACCAGTCTCTTATCACCAGGATCAAGGTGACAACCTGGGACCAGTCTATTATCAGCAGGATCAAGCCGACAACCAGGGACCAGTCTATTATCACCTGGATCAAGCCGACAACCTGGGACCAGTCTATTATCAGCAGGATCAAGGCGACAACCTGGGACTAGTCTATTATCAGCAGGATCAAGCCGACAACCAGGGACCAGTCTATTATCACCTGGATCAAGCCGACAACCTGGGACCAGTCTATTATCACCTGGATCAAGCCGACAATCTGGGACTAGTCTATTATCACCCGGATCAAGCCGACAACCAGGGACCAGTCTATTATCACCTGGATCAAGCCGTCAACCTGGGACCAGTCTATTATCAGCAGGATCAAGCAGACAACCTGGGACCAGTCTATTATCACCCGGATCAAGCCGACAACCAGGGACCAGTCTATTATAAGCAGGATCAAGCAATCATTTCCTGTCCTTTAGAGCTCTTTGGTCTGTTTTGACGTCTTTGTATGCTTTGATCTTTGTTGCTGCTGAGATCTTTGAAATATTAGTTTATAAGGCTTGGGAGAGGAAGTAAATACACTTTGGTGTTGGTTGCAAGCCTACAACCTGGGACCAGTCTATTATCACCAAGAACAAACCGACATCCAGGTACCAGTCATAACATGGATCAACTCTCCAACCTGGGACCAGTCTATTATCACCAGGATCAAGCCGACAACCAGGTACCAATCCATCATAATATCGATCACCTCGATCAAGGCGGTGGTCACCAGCGACCAGTCTATTATCACCGGGATCAAGCCTACAACCCGGGACCAGTCTATTATCACCTGGATCAAGCCGATAACCTGGGACCAGTCTCTTATCAGCAGGATCAAGCCGACAACCTGGGACCAGTCTCTTATCACCAGGATCAAGCCGACAACCTAGGACCAGTCTATTATCAGCGGAAATAAGCCGACAACCTGGGACCAGTCTATTATCACCCGGATCAAGCCGACAACCAGGGACCAGTCTATTATCACCTGGATCAGGCCGACAACCCAGGACCAGTCCATTATCCCCCGGATCAACTCGACAACCTGGGACCAGTCTATTATCAGCAGGATCAAGCCGACAACCAGGGACCAGTCTATTATCACCCGGATCAAGCCGACAACCTGGGACCAGTCTATTATCAGCAGGATCAAGCAGACAACCTGGGAACAGTCTATTATCAGCAGGATCAAGCCGACAACCTGGTACCAGTCTCTTATCACCAGGATCAAGGTGACAGCCTGGAACCAGTCTATTATCACCCGGATCAAGCCGACAACCAGGGACCAGTCTCTTATCACCAGGATCAAGCCGACAACCTGGGACCAGTCTATTATCACCCGGATCAAGCCGACAACCTGGGACCAGTCTATTATCAACAGCATCAAGCAGACAACCTGGGAACAGTCTATTATCAGCAGGATCAAGCCGACAACCTGGTACCAGTCTCTTATCACCAGGATCAAGGTGACAACCTGGAACCAGTCTATTATCACCCGGATCAAGCCGACAACCAGGGACCAGTCTATTATAAGCAGGATCAAGCAGACAACCTGGGACCAGTCTATTATCAGCAGGATCAAGCAGACAACCTGGGACCAGTCTATTATCAGCAGGATCAAGCCGACAACCAGGGACCAGTCTCTTATCACCAGGATCAAGCCGACAACCTGGGACCAGTCTATTATCAGCGGGATAAAGCCGACAACCTGGGACCAGTCCATTATCACCCGGATCAAGCCGACAACCAGGGACCAGTCTATTATCAGCTGGATCAGGCCGACAACCCGGGACCAGTCTATTATCACCCGGATCAAGCCGACAACCAGGGACCAGTCTATTATCATTTGGATCAGGCCGACAACCCGGGACCAGTCCATTATCCCCCGGATCAACTTGACAACCTGGGACCAGTCTATTATCAGCAGGATAAAGCCGACAACCAGGGACCAGTCTATTATCAACCGGATCAAGCCGACAACCTGGGACCAGTCTATTATCAGCAGGATCAAGCAGACAACCTGGGAACAGTCTATTATCAGCAGGATCAAGCCGACAACCTGGTACCAGTCTCTTATCACCAGGATCAAGGTGACAACCTGGAACCAGTCTATTATCACCCGGATCAAGCCGACAACCAGGGACCAGTCTATTATAAGCAGGATCAAGCAGACAACCTGGGACCAGTCTATTATCACCTGGATCAAGCCGACTACCTGGGACTAGTCTATTATAAGCAGGATCAAGCTGACAACTCAGGACCAGTCTCTTATCACCAGGATAAAGCCGACAACCTGGGACCAGTCTATTATCAGCAGGATCAAGCCGACAACCTGGGACCAGTCTATTATCACATGGATCAAGCCGACAACCTGGGACTAGTCTGTTATCAGCAGGATCATGCCGACAACCAGGGACCAGTCTATTATCACCTGGATCAAGCCGACAACTCAGGACCAGTCTCTTATCACCAGGATCAAGCCGACAACCTGGTACCAGTCTCTTATCACCAGGATCAAGGTGACAACCTGGGACCAGTCTATTATCAGCAGGATCAAGCCGACAACCAGGGACCAGTCTATTATCACCTGGATCAAGCCGACAACCTGGGACCAGTCTATTATCAGCAGGATCAAGGCGACAACCTGGGACTAGTCTATTATCAGCAGGATCAAGCCGACAACCAGGGACCAGTCTATTATCACCTGGATCAAGCCGACAACCTGGGACCAGTCTATTATCACCTGGATCAAGCCGACAATCTGGGACTAGTCTATTATCACCCGGATCAAGCCGACAACCAGGGACCAGTCTATTATCACCTGGATCAAGCCGTCAGCCTGGGACCAGTCTATTATCAGCAGGATCAAGCAGACAACCTGGGACCAGTCTATTATCACCCGGATCAAGCCGACAACCAGGGACCAGTCTATTATAAGCAGGATCAAGCAATCATTTCCTGTCCTTTAGAGCTCTTTGATCTGTTTTGACGTCTTTGTATGCTTTGATCTATGTTGCTGCTGAGATCTTTGAAATATTAGTTTATAAGGCTTGGGAGAGGAAGTAAATACACTTTGGTGTTGGTTGCAAGCCTACAACCTGGGACCAGTCTATTATCTCCAAGAACAAACCGACATCCAGGTACCAGTCATAACATGGATCAACTCTCCAACCTGGGACCAGTCTATTATCACCAGGATCAAGCCGACAACCAGGTACCAATCCATCATAATATGGATCACCTCGATCAAGGCGGTGGTCACCAGCGACCAGTCTATTATCACCTGGATCAAGCCGACAACCTGGGACTAGTCTATTATCACCTGGATCAAGCCGACAACCTGGGACCAGTCTATTATCACCTGGATCAAGCAGACAACCTGGGACTAGTCTATTATCACCTGGATCAAGCCGACAACCTGGGACCAGTCTATTATCAGCAGGATCAAGCAGACTACCTGTGACCAGTCTATTATCACCCGGATCAAGCCGACAACCAGGGACCAGTCTATTATAAGCAGCATCAAGCAGACAACCTGGGACCAGTCTATTATCAAAAGGATCAAGCCGACAACCAGGGACCAGTCTATTATAAGCAGGATCAAGCAGACAACCTGGGACCAGTCAATTATCACCTGGATCAAGCCGACTACCTGGGACTAGTCTATTATCAGCAGGATCAAGCTGACAACTCAGGACCAGTCTCTTATCACCAGGATCAAGCCGACAACCTGGGACCAGTCTATTATCACCTGGATCAAGCCGACAACCAGGGACCAGTCTATTATCACCTGGATCAAGCCGACAACCTGGGACCAGTCTATTATCAGCAGGATCAAGCCGACAACCTGGGACTAGTCTATTATCAGCAGGATCAAGCCGACAACCAGGGACCAGTCTATTATCACCTGGATCAAGCCGACAACCTGGGACCAGTCTATTATCACCTGGATCAAGCCGACAACCTGGGACTAGTCTATTATCACCTGGATCAAGCCGACAACCTGGGACCAGTCTATTATCAGCAGGATCAAGCAGACAACCTGGGACCAGTCTATTATCACCTGGATCAAGCCGACTACCTGGGACTAGTCTATTATCAGCAGGATCAAGCTGACAACTCAGGACCAGTCTCTTATCACCAGGATCAAGCCGACAACCTGGGACCAGTCTATTATCACCTGGATCAAGCCGACAACCAGGGACCAGTCTATTATCACCTGGATCAAGCCGACAACCTGGGACCAGTCTATTATCAGCAGGATCAAGCCGACAACCTGGGACTAGTCTATTATCAGCAGGATCAAGCCGACAACCAGGGACCAGTCTATTATCACCTGGATCAAGCCGACAACCTGGGACCAGTCTATTATCACCTGGATCAAGCCGACAACCTGGGACTAGTCTATTATCACCTGGATCAAGCCGACAACCTGGGACCAGTCTATTATCAGCAGGATCAAGCAGACAACCTGGGACCAGTCTATTATCACCCGGATCAAGCCGACAACCAGGGACCAGTCTATTATCCCCCGGATCAACTCGACAACCTGGGACCAGTCTATTATCAGCAGGATCAAGCCGACAACCAGGGACCAGTCCATTATCCCCCGGATCAACTCGACAACCTGGGACCAGTCTATTATCAGCAGGATCAAGCCGACAACCAGGGACCAGTCTATTATCACCCGGATCAAGCCGACAACCTGGGACCAGTCTATTATCACCTGGATCAGGCCGACAACCCGGGACCAGTCCATTATCCCCCGGATCAACTCGACAACCTGGGACCAGTCTATTATCAGCAGGATCAAGCCGACAACCAGGTACCAATCCATCATAATATGGATCACCTCGATCAAGGCGGTGGTCACCAGCGACCAGTCTATTATCACCTGGATCAAGCCGACAACCTGGGACCAGTCTATTATCAGCAGGATCAAGCCGACAACCTGGGACTAGTCTATTATCAGCAGGATCAAGCCGACAACCTGGGACCAGTCTATTATCACCTGGATCAAGCCGACAACCAGGGACCAGTCTATTATCACCTGGATCAAGCCGAAAACCTGGGACCAGTCTATTATCACCTGGATCAAGCCGACAACCTGGGACTAGTCTATTATCACCTGGATCAAGCCGACAACCTGGGACCAGTCTATTATCACCTGGATCAAGCAGACAACCTGGGACTAGTCTATTATCACCTGGATCAAGCCGACAACCTGGGACCAGTCTATTATCAGCAGGATCAAGCAGACTACCTGTGACCAGTCTATTATCACCCGGATCAAGCCGACAACCAGGGACCAGTCTATTATAAGCAGCATCAAGCAGACAACCTGGGACCAGTCTATTATCAAAAGGATCAAGCCGACAACCAGGGACCAGTCTATTATAAGCAGGATCAAGCAGACAACCTGGGACCAGTCAATTATCACCTGGATCAAGCCGACTACCTGGGACTAGTCTATTATCAGCAGGATCAAGCTGACAACTCAGGACCAGTCTCTTATCACCAGGATCAAGCCGACAACCTGGGACCAGTCTATTATCAGCAGGATCAAGCCGACAACCTGGGACCAGTCTATTATCACCTGGATCAAGCCGACAACCAGGGACCAGTCTATTATCACCTGGATCAAGCCGACAACCTGGGACCAGTCTATTATCAGCAGGATCAAGCCGACAACCTGGGACTAGTCTATTATCAGCAGGATCAAGCCGACAACCAGGGACCAGTCTATTATCACCTGGATCAAGCCGACAACCTGGGACCAGTCTATTATCACCTGGATCAAGCCGACAACCTGGGACTAGTCTATTATCACCTGGATCAAGCCGACAACCTGGGACCAGTCTATTATCAGCAGGATCAAGCAGACAACCTGGGACCAGTCTATTATCACCCGGATCAAGCCGACAACCAGGGACCAGTCTATTATCCCCCGGATCAACTCGACAACCTGGGACCAGTCTATTATCAGCAGGATCAAGCCGACAACCAGGGACCAGTCCATTATCCCCCGGATCAACTCGACAACCTGGGACCAGTCTATTATCAGCAGGATCAAGCCGACAACCAGGGACCAGTCTATTATCACCCGGATCAAGCCGACAACCTGGGACCAGTCTATTATCACCTGGATCAGGCCGACAACCCGGGACCAGTCCATTATCCCCCGGATCAACTCGACAACCTGGGACCAGTCTATTATCAGCAGGATCAAGCCGACAACCAGGGACCAGTCCATTATCCCCCGGATCAACTCGACAACCTGGGACCAGTCTATTATCAGCAGGATCAAGCCGACAACCAGGGACCAGTCTATTATCACCCGGATCAAGCCGACAACCTGAGACCAGTCTATTATCAGCAGGATCAAGCCGACAACCTGGTACCAGTCTCTTATCACCAGGATCAAGGTGACAACCTGGGACCAGTCTATTATCAGCAGGATCAAGCCGACAACCAGGGACCAGTCTATTATCACCTGGATCAAGCCGACAACCTGGGACCAGTATATTATCAGCAGGATCAAGGCGACAACCTGGGACTAGTCTATTATCAGCAGGATCAAGCCGACAACCAGGGACCAGTCTATTATCACCCGGATCAAGCCGACAACCTGGGACCAGTCTATTATCACCTGGATCAAGCCGACAACCAGGGACCAGTCTATTATCACCCGGATCA
Organism: Pleuronectes platessa; assembly: GCF_947347685.1. NCBI lineage: Eukaryota > Metazoa > Chordata > Actinopteri > Pleuronectiformes > Pleuronectidae > Pleuronectes > Pleuronectes platessa. The sequence continues at coordinate 17,853,007 of NC_070640.1, read as the reverse complement.
AGCCGACAACCTGGGACCAGTCTATTATCAGCAGGATCAAGCAGACAACCTGGGAACAGTCTATTATCAGCAGGATCAAGCCGACAACCTGGTACCAGTCTCTTATCAGCAGGATCAAGCAGACAACCTGGGAACAGTCTATTATCAGCAGGATCAAGCCGACAACCTGGTACCAGTCTCTTATCACCTGGATCAAGCCGACAACCTGGGACTAGTCTATTATCAGCAGGATCAAGCCGACAACCAGGGACCAGTCCATTATCCCCCGGATCAACTCGACAACCTGGGACCAGTCTATTATCAGCAGGATCAAGCCGACAACCAGGGACCAGTCCATTATCCCCCGGATCAACTCGACAACCTGGGACCAGTCTATTATCAGCAGGATCAAGCCGACAACCAGGGACCAGTCTATTATCACCCGGATCAAGCCGACAACCTGAGACCAGTCTATTATCAGCAGGATCAAGCCGACAACCTGGTACCAGTCTCTTATCACCAGGATCAAGGTGACAACCTGGGACCAGTCTATTATCAGCAGGATCAAGCCGACAACCAGGGACCAGTCTATTATCACCTGGATCAAGCCGACAACCTGGGACCAGTATATTATCAGCAGGATCAAGGCGACAACCTGGGACTAGTCTATTATCAGCAGGATCAAGCCGACAACCAGGGACCAGTCTATTATCACCCGGATCAAGCCGACAACCTGGGACCAGTCTATTATCACCTGGATCAAGCCGACAACCAGGGACCAGTCTATTATCACCCGGATCAAGCCGACAACCTGGGACCAGTCTATTATCAGCAGGATCAAGCAGACAACCTGGGAACAGTCTATTATCAGCAGGATCAAGCCGACAACCTGGTACCAGTCTCTTATCAGCAGGATCAAGCAGACAACCTGGGAACAGTCTATTATCAGCAGGATCAAGCCGACAACCTGGTACCAGTCTCTTATCACCTGGATCAAGCCGACAACCTGGGACTAGTCTATTATCACCTGGATCAAGCCGACAACCTGGGACTAGTCTATTATCACCTGGATCAAGCCGACAACCTGGGACCAGTCTATTATCAGCAGGATCAAGCAGACAACCTGGGACCAGTCTATTATCACCCGGATCAAGCCGACAACCAGGGACCAGTCTATTATAAGCAGGATCAAGCAGACAACCTGGGACCAGTCTATTATCACCTGGATCAAGCCGACAACAAGGGACCAGTCTATTATAAGCAGGATCAAGCAGACAACCTGGGACCAGTCTATTATCAGCAGGATCAAGCCGACAACCTGGGACGAGTCTATTATCACCAGGATTAAGCCGACAACCAGGGACCAGTCTATTATCACCTGGATCAAGCCGACAACCTGGGACCAGTCTATTATCACCTGGATCAAGCCGACAACCTGGGACTAGCCTATTATCACCTGGATCAAAGCGACAACCTGGGACCAGTCTATTATCAGCAGGATCAAGCAGACAACCTGTGACCAGTCTATTATCACCCGGATCAAGCCGACAACCAGGGACCAGTCTATTATAAGCAGCATCAAGCAGACAACCTGGGACCAGTCTATTATCAAAAGGATCAAGCCGACAACCAGGGACCAGTCTATTATAAGCAGGATCAAGCCGACAACCTGGGACCAGTCTATTATCAGCAGGATCAAGCCGACAACCTGGGACCAGTCTATTATCACCTGGATCAAGCCGACAACGAGGGACCAGTCTATTATCACCTGGATCAAGCCGACAACCTGGGACCAGTCTATTATCAGCAGGATCAAGCCGACAACCTGGGACTAGTCTATTATCAGCAGGATCAAGCCGACAACCAGGGACCAGTCTATTATCACCTGGATCAAGCCGACAACCTGGGACCAGTCTATTATCACCTGGATCAAGCCGACAACCTGGGACTAGTCTATTATCACCTGGATCAAGCCGACAACCTGGGACCAGTCTATTATCAGCAGGATCAAGCAGACAACCTGGGACCAGTCTATTATCACCCGGATCAAGCCGACAACCAGGGACCAGTCTATTATCCCCCGGATCAACTCGACAACCAGGGACCAGTCCATTATCCCCCGGATCAACTCGACAACCTGGGACCAGTCTATTATCAGCAGGATCAAGCCGACAACCAGGGACCAGTCTATTATCACCCGGATCAAGCCGACAACCTGGGACCAGTCTATTATCACCTGGATCAGGCCGACAACCCGGGACCAGTCCATTATCCCCCGGATCAACTCGACAACCTGGGACCAGTCTATTATCAGCAGGATCAAGCCGACAACCAGGGACCAGTCCATTATCCCCCGGATCAACTCGACAACCTGGGACCAGTCTATTATCAGCAGGATCAAGCCGACAACCAGGGACCAGTCTATTATCACCCGGATCAAGCCGACAACCTGAGACCAGTCTATTATCAGCAGGATCAAGCAGACAACCTGGGAACAGTCTATTATCAGCAGGATCAAGCCGACAACCTGGTACCAGTCTCTTATCACCAGGATCAAGGTGACAACCTGGGACCAGTCTATTATCAGCAGGATCAAGCCGACAACCAGGGACCAGTCTATTATCACCTGGATCAAGCCGACAACCTGGGACCAGTCTATTATCAGCAGGATCAAGGCGACAACCTGGGACTAGTCTATTATCAGCAGGATCAAGCCGACAACCAGGGACCAGTCTATTATCACCCGGATCAAGCCGACAACCTGGGACCAGTCTATTATCACCTGGATCAAGCCGACAACCAGGGACCAGTCTATTATCACCCGGATCAAGCCGACAACCTGGGACCAGTCTATTATCAGCAGGATCAAGCAGACAACCTGGGAACAGTCTATTATCAGCAGGATCAAGCCGACAACCTGGTACCAGTCTCTTATCAGCAGGATCAAGCAGACAACCTGGGAACAGTCTATTATCAGCAGGATCAAGCCGACAACCTGGTACCAGTCTCTTATCACCAGGATCAAGGTGACAACCTGGAACCAGTCTATTATCACCCGGATCAAGCCGACAACCAGGGACCAGTCTATTATAAGCAGGATCAAGCAGACAACCTGGGACCAGTCTATTATCAGCAGGATCAAGCAGACAACCTGGGACCAGTCTATTATCACCTGGATCAAGCCGACAACCTGGGACTAGTCTATTATCACCTGGATCAAGCCGACAACCTGGGACCAGTCTATTATCAGCAGGATCAAGCAGACAACCTGGGACCAGTCTATTATCACCCGGATCAAGCCGACAACCAGGGACCAGTCTATTATAAGCAGGATCAAGCAATCATTTCCTGTCCTTTAGAGCTCTTTGATCTGTTTTGACGTCTTTGTATGCTTTGATCTTTGTTGCTGCTGAGATCTTTGAAATATTAGTTTATAAGGCTTGGGAGAGGAAGTAAATACACTTTGGTGTTGGTTGCAAGCCTACAACCTGGGACCAGTCTATTATCACCAAGAACAAACCGACATCCAGGTACCAGTCATAACATGGATCAACTCTCCAACCTGGGACCAGTCTATTATCACCAGGATCAAGCCGACAACCAGGTACCAATCCATCATAATATGGATCACCTCGATCAAGGCGGTGGTCACCAGCGACCAGTCTATTATCACCTGGATCAAGCCGACAACCTGGGACCAGTCTATTATCAGCAGGATCAAGCCGACAAACTGGGACTAGTCTATTATCAGCAGGATCAAGCCGACAACCTGGGACCAGTCTATTATCACCTGGATCAAGCCGACAACCAGGGACCAGTCTATTATCACCTGGATCAAGCCGAAAACCTGGGACCAGTCTATTATCACCTGGATCAAGCCGACAACCTGGGACTAGTCTATTATCACCTGGATCAAGCCGACAACCTGGGACCAGTCTATTATCAGCAGGATCAAGCCAACAACCTGGGACTAGTCTATTATCAGCAGGATCAAGCCGACAACCTGGGACCAGTCTATTATCACCCGGATCAAGCCGACAACCAGGGACCAGTCTATTATCCCCCGGATCAAGCCGACAACCAGGGACCAGTCTATTATCAGCAGGATCAAGCCGACAACCAGGGACCAGTCTATTATCACCTGGATCAAGCCGACAACCTGGGACCAGTATATTATCAGCAGGATCAAGGCGACTACCTGGGACTAGTCTATTATCAGCAGGATCAAGCCGACAACCAGGGACCAGTCTATTATCACCCGGATCAAGCCGACAACCTGGGACCAGTCTATTATCACCTGGATCAAGCCGACAACCAGGGACCAGTCTATTATCACCCGGATCAAGCCGACAACCTGGGACCAGTCTATTATCAGCAGGATCAAGCAGACAACCTGGGAACAGTCTATTATCAGCAGGATCAAGCCGACAACCTGGTACCAGTCTCTTATCAGCAGGATCAAGCAGACAACCTGGGAACAGTCTATTATCAGCAGGATCAAGCCGAAAACCTGGTACCAGTCTCTTATCACCTGGATCAAGCCGACAACCTGGGACTAGTCTATTATCACCTGGATCAAGCCGACAACCTGGGACTAGTCTATTATCACCTGGATCAAGCCGACAACCTGGGACCAGTCTATTATCAGCAGGATCAAGCAGACAACCTGGGACCAGTCTATTATCACCCGGATCAAGCCGACAACCAGGGACCAGTCTATTATAAGCAGGATCAAGCAGACAACCTGGGACCAGTCTATTATCACCCGGATCAAGCCGACAACCAGGGACCAGTCTATTATATGCAGGATCAAGCAGACAACCTGGGACCAGTCTATTATCAGCAGGATCAAGCCGACAACCTGGGACGAGTCTATTATCACCGGGATTAAGCCGACAACCAGGGACCAGTCTATTATCACCTGGATCAAGCCGACAACCTGGGACCAGTCTATTATCACCTGGATCAAGCCGACAACCTGGGACTAGCCTATTATCACCTGGATCAAGCCGACAACCTGGGACCAGTCTATTATCAGCAGGATCAAGCAGACAACCTGTGACCAGTCTATTATCACCCGGATCAAGCCGACAACCAGGGACCAGTCTATTATAAGCAGCATCAAGCAGACAACCTGGGACCAGTCTATTATCAAAAGGATCAAGCCGACAACCAGGGACCAGTCTATTATAAGCAGGATCAAGCAGACAACCTGGGACCAGTCAATTATCACCTGGATCAAGCCGACTACCTGGGACTAGTCTATTATCAGCAGGATCAAGCTGACAACTCAGGACCAGTCTCTTATCACCAGGATCAAGCCGACAACCTGGGACCAGTCTATTATCAGCAGGATCAAGCAGACAACCTGGGACCAGTCTATTATCACCCGGATCAAGCCGACAACCAGGGACCAGTCTATTATCCCCCGGATCAACTCGACAACCAGGGACCAGTCCATTATCCCCCGGATCAACTCGACAACCTGGGACCAGTCTATTATCAGCAGGATCAAGCCGACAACCAGGGACCAGTCTATTATCACCCGGATCAAGCCGACAACCTGGGACCAGTCTATTATCACCTGGATCAGGCCGACAACCCGGGACCAGTCCATTATCCCCCGGATCAACTCGACAACCTTGGACCAGTCTATTATCAGCAGGATCAAGCCGACAACCAGGGACCAGTCCATTATCCCCCGGATCAACTCGACAACCTGGGACCAGTCTATTATCAGCAGGATCAAGCCGACAACCAGGGACCAGTCTATTATCACCCGGATCAAGCCGACAACCTGAGACCAGTCTATTATCAGCAGGATCAAGCAGACAACCTGGGAACAGTCTATTATCAGCAGGATCAAGCCGACAACCTGGTACCAGTCTCTTATCACCAGGATCAAGGTGACAACCTGGGACCAGTCTATTATCACCTGGATCAAGCCGACAACCTGGGACTAGTCTATTATCAGCAGGATCATGCCGACAATCTGGGACTAGTCTATTATCAGCAGGATCAAGCCGACAACCAGGGACCAGTCTATTATCACCTGGATCAAGCCGACAACCTGGGACCAGTCTATTATCAGCAGGATCAAGCAGACAACCTGGGAGCAGTCTATTATCAGCAGGATCAAGCCGACAACCTGGTACCAGTCTCTTATCAGCAGGATCAAGCAGACAACCTGGGAACAGTCTATTATCAGCAGGATCAAGCCGACAACCTGGTACCAGTCTCTTATCACCAGGATCAAGGTGACAACCTGGAACCAGTCTATTATAACCCGGATCAAGCCGACAACCAGGGACCAGTCTATTATAAGCAGGATCAAGCAGACAACCTGGGACCAGTCTATTATCAGCAGGATCAAGCAGACAACCTGGGACCAGTCTATTATCACCTGGATCAAGCCGACAACCTGGGACTAGTCTATTATCACCTGGATCAAGCCGACAACCTGGGACCAGTCTATTATCAGCAGGATCAAGCAGACAACCTGGGACCAGTCTATTATCACCCGGATCAAGCCGACAACCAGGGACCAGTCTATTATAAGCAGGATCAAGCAATCATTTCCTGTCCTTTAGAGCTCTTTGATCTGTTTTGACGTCTTTGTATGCTTTGATCTTTGTTGCTGCTGAGTTCTTTGAAATATTAGTTTATAAGGCTTGGGAGAGGAAATAAATACACTTTGGTGTTGGTTGCAAGCCTACAACCTGGGACCAGTCTATTATCACCAAGAACAAACCGACATCCAGGTACCAGTCATAACATGGATCAACTCTCCAACCTGGGACCAGTCTATTATCACCAGGATCAAGCCGACAACCAGGTACCAATCCATCATAATATGGATCACCTCGATCAAGGCGGTGGTCACCAGCGACCAGTCTATTATCACCTGGATCAAGCCGACAACCTGGGACCAGTCTATTATCACCTGGATCAAGCCGACAACCTGGGACCAGTCTATTATCAGCAGGATCAAGCCGACAACCAGCCCCCATTCTATTATCACCTGGATCAAGCCGACAACCTGGGACCAGTCTATTATCACCTGGATCAAGCCGACAACCTGGGACTAGTTCATTATCAGCAGGATCAAGCCGATAACCAGGGACCAGTCTATTATCAGCAGGATCAAGCCGACAACCTGGGACCAGTCTATTATCACCTGGATCAAGCAGACAACCTGGGACCAGTCTATTATCACCTGGATCAAGCCGACAACCTGGGACTAGTCTATTATCACCTGGATCAAGCCGACAACCTGGTACCAGTCTCTTATCAGCAGGATCAAGCAGACAACCTGGGACCAGTCTATTATCACCTGGATCAAGCAGACAACCTGGGAACAGTCTATTATCAGCAGGATCAAGCCGACAACCTGGTACCAGTCTCTTATCAGCAGGATCAAGCAGACAACCTGGGAACAGTCTATTATCAGCAGGATCAAGCCGACAACCTGGTACCAGTCTCTTATCACCAGGATCAAGGTGACAACCTGGAACCAGTCTATTATAACCCGGATCAAGCCGACAACCAGGGACCAGTCTATTATAAGCAGGATCAAGCAGACAACCTGGGACCAGTCTATTATCAGCAGGATCAAGCAGACAACCTGGGACCAGTCTATTATCACCTGGATCAAGCCGACAACCTGGGACTAGTCTATTATCACCTGGATCAAGCCGACAACCTGGGACCAGTCTATTATCAGCAGGATCAAGCAGACAACCTGGGACCAGTCTATTATCACCCGGATCAAGCCGACAACCAGGGACCAGTCTATTATAAGCAGGATCAAGCAATCATTTCCTGTCCTTTAGAGCTCTTTGATCTGTTTTGACGTCTTTGTATGCTTTGATCTTTGTTGCTGCTGAGTTCTTTGAAATATTAGTTTATAAGGCTTGGGAGAGGAAATAAATACACTTTGGTGTTGGTTGCAAGCCTACAACCTGGGACCAGTCTATTATCACCAAGAACAAACCGACATCCAGGTACCAGTCATAACATGGATCAACTCTCCAACCTGGGACCAGTCTATTATCACCAGGATCAAGCCGACAACCAGGTACCAATCCATCATAATATGGATCACCTCGATCAAGGCGGTGGTCACCAGCGACCAGTCTATTATCACCTGGATCAAGCCGACAACCTGGGACCAGTCTATTATCACCTGGATCAAGCCGACAACCTGGGACCAGTCTATTATCACCTGGATCAAGCCGACAACCTGGGACTAGTCTATTATCAGCAGGATCAAGCCGACAACCAGCCCCCATTCTATTATCACCTGGATCAAGCCGACAACCTGGGACCAGTCTATTATCACCTGGATCAAGCCGACAACCTGGGACTAGTTCATTATCAGCAGGATCAAGCCGATAACCAGGGACCAGTCTATTATCAGCAGGATCAAGCCGACAACCTGGGACCAGTCTATTATCACCTGGATCAAGCAGACAACCTGGGACCAGTCTATTATCACCTGGATCAAGCCGACAACCTGGGACTAGTCTATTATCACCTGGATCAAGCCGACAACCTGGGACCAGTCTATTATCAGCAGGATCAAGCAGACAACCTGGGACCAGTCTATTATCACCCGGATCAAGCCGACAACCAGGGACCAGTCTATTATAAGCAGGATCAAGCAATCATTTCCTGTCCTTTAGAGCTCTTTGATCTGTTTTGACGTCTTTGTATGCTTTGATCTTTGTTGCTGCTGAGATCTTTGAAATATTAGTTTATAAGGCTTGGGAGAGGAAGTAAATACACTTTGGTGTTGGTTGCAAGCCTACAACCTGGGACCAGTCTATTATCACCAAGAACAAACCGACATCCAGGTACCAGTCATAACATGGATCAATTCTCCAACCTGGGACCAGTCTATTATAACCAGGATCAAGCCGACAACCAGGTACCAATCCATCATAATATGGATCACCTCGATCAAGGCGGTGGTCACCAGCGACCAGTCTATTATCACCTGGATCAAGCCGACAACCTGGGACCAGTCTATTATCAGCAGGATCAAGCCGACAACCTGGGACTAGTCTATTATCAGCAGGATCAAGCCGACAACCTGGGACCAGTCTATTATCACCTGGATCAAGCCGACAACCAGGGACCAGTCTATTATCACCTGGATCAAGGCGAAAACCTGGGACCAGTCTATTATCACCTGGATCAAGCCGACAACCTGGGACTAGTCTATTATCACCTGGATCAAGCCGACAACCTGGGACCAGTCTATTATCAGCAGGATCAAGCCGACAACCTGGGACTAGTCTATTATCAGCAGGATCAAGCCGACAACCTGGGACCAGTCTATTATCACCTGGATCAAGCCGACAACCAGGGACCAGTCTATTATCACCTGGATCAAGCCGACAACCTGGGACCAGTCTATTATCAGCAGGATCAAGCAGACAACCTGGGACCAGTCTATTATCACCCGGATCAAGCCGACAACCAGGGACCAGTCTATTATCCCCCGGATCAACTCGACAACCTGGGACCAGTCTATTATCAGCAGGATCAAGCCGACAACCAGGGACCTGTCCATTATCCCCCGGATCAACTCGACAACCTGGGACCAGTCTATTATCAGCAGGATCAAGCCGACAACCAGGGACCAGTCTATTATCACCCGGATCAAGCCGACAACCTGGGACCAGTCTATTATCAGCAGGATCAAGCAGACAACCTGGGAACAGTCTATTATCAGCAGGATCAAGCCGACAACCTGGTACCAGTCTCTTATCACCAGGATCAAGGTGACAACCTGGGACCAGTCTATTATCACCTGGATCAAGCCGACAACCTGGGACTAGTCTATTATCAGCAGGATCATGCCGACAATCTGGGACTAGTCTATTATCAGCAGGATCAAGCCGACAACCAGGGACCGGTCTATTATCACCCGGATCAAGCCGACAACCTGGGACCAGTCTATTATCAGCAGGATCAAGCAGACAACCTGGTACCAGTCTCTTATCAGCAGGATCAAGCAGACAACCTGGGAACAGTCTATTATCAGCAGGATCAAGCCGACAACCTGGTACCAGTCTCTTATCACCAGGATCAAGGTGACAACCTGGAACCAGTCTATTATAACCCGGATCAAGCCGACAACCAGGGACCAGTCTATTATAAGCAGGATCAAGCAGACAACCTGGGACCAGTCTATTATCAGCAGGATCAAGCAGACAACCTGGGACCAGTCTATTATCACCTGGATCAAGCCGACAACCTGGGACTAGTCTATTATCACCTGGATCAAGCCGACAACCTGGGACCAGTCTATTATCAGCAGGATCAAGCAGACAACCTGGGACCAGTCTATTATCACCCGGATCAAGCCGACAACCAGGGACCAGTCTATTATAAGCAGGATCAAGCAATCATTTCCTGTCCTTTAGAGCTCTTTGATCTGTTTTGACGTCTTTGTATGCTTTGATCTTTGTTGCTGCTGAGATCTTTGAAATATTAGTTTATAAGGCTTGGGAGAGGAAGTAAATACACTTTGGTGTTGGTTGCAAGCCTACAACCTGGGACCAGTCTATTATCACCAAGAACAAACCGACATCCAGGTACCAGTCATAACATGGATCAACTCTCCAACCTGGGACCAGTCTATTATCACCAGGATCAAGCCGACAACCAGGTACCAATCCATCATAATATGGATCACCTCGATCAAGGCGGTGGTCACCAGCGACCAGTCTATTATCACCTGGATCAAGCCGACAACCTGGGACCAGTCTATTATCACCTGGATCAAGCCGACAACCTGGGACCAGTCTATTATCAGCAGGATCAAGCCGACAACCAGCCCCCATTCTATTATCACCTGGATCAAGCCGATAACCAGGGACCAGTCTATTATCAGCAGGATCAAGCCGACAACCTGGGACCAGTCTATTATCACCTGGATCAAGCAGACAACCTGGGACCAGTCTATTATCACCTGGATCAAGCCGACAACCTGGGACTAGTCTATTATCACCTGGATCAAGCCGACAACCTGGTACCAGTCTCTTATCAGCAGGATCAAGCAGACAACCTGGGACCAGTCTATTATCACCTGGATCAAGCAGACAACCTGGGAACAGTCTATTATCAGCAGGATCAAGCCGACAACCTGGTACCAGTCTCTTATCAGCAGGATCAAGCAGACAACCTGGGAACAGTCTATTATCAGCAGGATCAAGCCGACAACCTGGTACCAGTCTCTTATCACCAGGATCAAGGTGACAACCTGGAACCAGTCTATTATAACCCGGATCAAGCCGACAACCAGGGACCAGTCTATTATAAGCAGGATCAAGCAGACAACCTGGGACCAGTCTATTATCAGCAGGATCAAGCAGACAACCTGGGACCAGTCTATTATCACCTGGATCAAGCCGACAACCTGGGACTAGTCTATTATCACCTGGATCAAGCCGACAACCTGGGACCAGTCTATTATCAGCAGGATCAAGCAGACAACCTGGGACCAGTCTATTATCACCCGGATCAAGCCGACAACCAGGGACCAGTCTATTATAAGCAGGATCAAGCAATCATTTCCTGTCCTTTAGAGCTCTTTGATCTGTTTTGACGTCTTTGTATGCTTTGATCTTTGTTGCTGCTGAGTTCTTTGAAATATTAGTTTATAAGGCTTGGGAGAGGAAATAAATACACTTTGGTGTTGGTTGCAAGCCTACAACCTGGGACCAGTCTATTATCACCAAGAACAAACCGACATCCAGGTACCAGTCATAACATGGATCAACTCTCCAACCTGGGACCAGTCTATTATCACCAGGATCAAGCCGACAACCAGGTACCAATCCATCATAATATGGATCACCTCGATCAAGGCGGTGGTCACCAGCGACCAGTCTATTATCACCTGGATCAAGCCGACAACCTGGGACCAGTCTATTATCACCTGGATCAAGCCGACAACCTGGGACCAGTCTATTATCACCTGGATCAAGCCGACAACCTGGGACTAGTCTATTATCAGCAGGATCAAGCCGACAACCAGCCCCCATTCTATTATCACCTGGATCAAGCCGACAACCTGGGACCAGTCTATTATCACCTGGATCAAGCCGACAACCTGGGACTAGTTCATTATCAGCAGGATCAAGCCGATAACCAGGGACCAGTCTATTATCAGCAGGATCAAGCCGACAACCTGGGACCAGTCTATTATCACCTGGATCAAGCAGACAACCTGGGACCAGTCTATTATCACCTGGATCAAGCCGACAACCTGGGACTAGTCTATTATCACCTGGATCAAGCCGACAACCTGGGACCAGTCTATTATCAGCAGGATCAAGCAGACAACCTGGGACCAGTCTATTATCACCCGGATCAAGCCGACAACCAGGGACCAGTCTATTATAAGCAGGATCAAGCAATCATTTCCTGTCCTTTAGAGCTCTTTGATCTGTTTTGACGTCTTTGTATGCTTTGATCTTTGTTGCTGCTGAGATCTTTGAAATATTAGTTTATAAGGCTTGGGAGAGGAAGTAAATACACTTTGGTGTTGGTTGCAAGCCTACAACCTGGGACCAGTCTATTATCACCAAGAACAAACCGACATCCAGGTACCAGTCATAACATGGATCAATTCTCCAACCTGGGACCAGTCTATTATAACCAGGATCAAGCCGACAACCAGGTACCAATCCATCATAATATGGATCACCTCGATCAAGGCGGTGGTCACCAGCGACCAGTCTATTATCACCTGGATCAAGCCGACAACCTGGGACCAGTCTATTATCAGCAGGATCAAGCCGACAACCTGGGACTAGTCTATTATCAGCAGGATCAAGCCGACAACCTGGGACCAGTCTATTATCACCTGGATCAAGCCGACAACCAGGGACCAGTCTATTATCACCTGGATCAAGGCGAAAACCTGGGACCAGTCTATTATCACCTGGATCAAGCCGACAACCTGGGACTAGTCTATTATCACCTGGATCAAGCCGACAACCTGGGACCAGTCTATTATCAGCAGGATCAAGCCGACAACCTGGGACTAGTCTATTATCAGCAGGATCAAGCCGACAACCTGGGACCAGTCTATTATCACCTGGATCAAGCCGACAACCAGGGACCAGTCTATTATCACCTGGATCAAGCCGACAACCTGGGACCAGTCTATTATCAGCAGGATCAAGCAGACAACCTGGGACCAGTCTATTATCACCCGGATCAAGCCGACAACCAGGGACCAGTCTATTATCCCCCGGATCAACTCGACAACCTGGGACCAGTCTATTATCAGCAGGATCAAGCCGACAACCAGGGACCTGTCCATTATCCCCCGGATCAACTCGACAACCTGGGACCAGTCTATTATCAGCAGGATCAAGCCGACAACCAGGGACCAGTCTATTATCACCCGGATCAAGCCGACAACCTGGGACCAGTCTATTATCAGCAGGATCAAGCAGACAACCTGGGAACAGTCTATTATCAGCAGGATCAAGCCGACAACCTGGTACCAGTCTCTTATCACCAGGATCAAGGTGACAACCTGGGACCAGTCTATTATCACCTGGATCAAGCCGACAACCTGGGACTAGTCTATTATCAGCAGGATCATGCCGACAATCTGGGACTAGTCTATTATCAGCAGGATCAAGCCGACAACCAGGGACCGGTCTATTATCACCCGGATCAAGCCGACAACCTGGGACCAGTCTATTATCAGCAGGATCAAGCAGACAACCTGGTACCAGTCTCTTATCAGCAGGATCAAGCAGACAACCTGGGAACAGTCTATTATCAGCAGGATCAAGCCGACAACCTGGTACCAGTCTCTTATCACCAGGATCAAGGTGACAACCTGGAACCAGTCTATTATAACCCGGATCAAGCCGACAACCAGGGACCAGTCTATTATAAGCAGGATCAAGCAGACAACCTGGGACCAGTCTATTATCAGCAGGATCAAGCAGACAACCTGGGACCAGTCTATTATCACCTGGATCAAGCCGACAACCTGGGACTAGTCTATTATCACCTGGATCAAGCCGACAACCTGGGACCAGTCTATTATCAGCAGGATCAAGCAGACAACCTGGGACCAGTCTATTATCACCCGGATCAAGCCGACAACCAGGGACCAGTCTATTATAAGCAGGATCAAGCAATCATTTCCTGTCCTTTAGAGCTCTTTGATCTGTTTTGACGTCTTTGTATGCTTTGATCTTTGTTGCTGCTGAGATCTTTGAAATATTAGTTTATAAGGCTTGGGAGAGGAAGTAAATACACTTTGGTGTTGGTTGCAAGCCTACAACCTGGGACCAGTCTATTATCACCAAGAACAAACCGACATCCAGGTACCAGTCATAACATGGATCAACTCTCCAACCTGGGACCAGTCTATTATCACCAGGATCAAGCCGACAACCAGGTACCAATCCATCATAATATGGATCACCTCGATCAAGGCGGTGGTCACCAGCGACCAGTCTATTATCACCTGGATCAAGCCGACAACCTGGGACCAGTCTATTTTCACCTGGATCAAGCCGACAACCTGGGACCAGTCTATTATCACCTGGATCAAGCCGACAACCTGGGACTAGTCTATTATCAGCAGGATCAAGCCGACAACCAGCCCCCATTCTATTATCACCTGGATCAAGCCGACAACCTGGGACCAGTCTATTATCACCTGGATCAAGCCGACAACCTGGGACTAGTCTATTATCACCAGGATCAAAGTGACAACCTGGAACCAGTCTATTATCACCCGGATCAAGCCGACAACCAGGGACCAGTCTATTATAAGCAGGATCAAGCAGACAACCTCGGACCAGTCTATTATCACATGGATCAAGCCGACAACCTGGGACTAGTCTGTTATCAGCAGGATCATGCCGACAACCAGGGACCAGTCTATTATCACCTGGATCAAGCCGACAACTCAGGACCAGTCTCTTATCACCAGGATCAAGCCGACAACCTGGTACCAGTCTCTTATCACCAGGATCAAGGTGACAACCTGGGACCAGTCTATTATCAGCAGGATCAAGCCGACAACCAGGGACCAGTCTATTATCACCTGGATCAAGCCGACAACCTGGGACCAGTCTATTATCAGCAGGATCAAGGCGACAACCTGGGACTAGTCTATTATCAGCAGGATCAAGCCGACAACCAGGGACCAGTCTATTATCACCAGGATCAAGCCGACAACCTGGGACCAGTCTATTATCACCTGGATCAAGCCGACAATCTGGGACTAGTCTATTATCACCCGGATCAAGCCGACAACCAGGGACCAGTCTGTTATCACCTGGATCAAGCCGTCAACCTGGGACCAGTCTATTTTCACCTGGATCAAGCCGACAACCTGGGACCAGTCTATTATCAGCAGGATCAAGCCGACAACCTGGGACCAGTCTCTTATCACCAGGATCAAGCCGACAACCTGGGACCAGTCTATTATCAGCGGAATCAAGCCGACAACCTGGGACCAGTCTATTATCACCCGGATCAAGCCGACAACCAGGGACCAGTCTATTATCACCTGGATCAGGCCGACAACCCAGGACCAGTCCATTATCCCCCGGATCAACTCGACAACCTGGGACCAGTCTATTATCAGCAGGATCAAGCCGACAACCAGGGACCAGTCTATTATCACCCGGATCAAGCCGACAACCTGGGACCAGTCTATTATCAGCAGGATCAAGCAGACAACCTGGGACCAGTCTATTATCACCCGGATCAAGCCGACAACCAGGGACCAGTCTATTATAAGCAGGATCAAGCAATCATTTCCTGTCCTTTAGAGCTCTTTGATCTGTTTTGACGTCTTTGTATGCTTTGATCTTTGTTGCTGCTGAGATCTTTGAAATATTAGTTTATAAGGCTTGTGAGAGGAAGTAAATACACTTTGGTGTTGGTTGCAAGCCTACAACCTGGGACCAGTCTATTATCACCAAGAACAAACCGACATCCAGGTACCAGTCATAACATGGATCAACTCTCCAACCTGGGACCAGTCTATTATCACCAGGATCAACTCGACAACCTGGGACCAGTCTATTATCAGCAGGATCAAGCCGACAACCAGGGACCAGTCTATTATCACCCGGATCAAACCGACAACCTGGGACCAGTCTATTATCACCTGGATCAAACCGACAACCTGGGACTAGTCTATTATCAGCAGGATTATGCCGACAAGCAGGGACCAGTCTATTATCACCTGGATCAAGCCGACAACTAAGGACCAGTCTCTTATCACCAGGATCAAGCTGACAACCTGGGACCAGTCTATTATCACCCGGATCAAGCCGACAACCTGGGACCAGTCTATTATCAGCAGGATTATGCCGACAACCAGGGACCAGTCTATTATCAGCAGGATCAAGCCGACAACCTGGTACCAGTCTCTTATCACCAGGATCAAGGTGACAACCTGGGACCAGTCTATTATCAGCAGGATCAAGCCGACAACCAGGGACCAGTCTATTATCACCTGGATCAAGCCAACAACCTGGGACTAGTCTATTATCAGCAGGATCATGCCGACAATCTGGGACTAGTCTATTATCAGCAGGATCAAGCCGACAACCAGGGACCAGTCTATTATCAGCAGGATCAAGCCGACAACCTGGGACCAGTCTATTATCACCTGGATCAAGCCGACAACCAGGGACCAGTCTATTATCAGCAGGATCAAGCTGACAACCTGGGACCAGTCTCTTATCACCAGGATCAAGCCGACAACCTGGGACCAGTCTATTATCAGCAGGATCAAGCCGACAACCTGGGACCAGTCTATTATCACCTGGATCAAGCCGACAACCTGGGACTAGTCTCTTATCAGCAGGATCATGCCGACAACCAGGGACCAGTCTATCATCACCTGGATCAAGCCGACAACTCAGGACCAGTCTCTTATCACCAGGATCAAGCCGACAACCTGGGACTAGTCTATTATCAGCAGGATCAAGCCGACAACCAGGGACCAGTCTATTATCACCTGGATCAAGCCGACAACCTGGGACCAGTCTATTATCAGCAGGATCAAGCAGACAACCTGGGACCAGTCTATTCTCACCTGGATCAAGTCGACAACCTGGGACCAGTCTATTATCAGCAGGATCAAGCCGACAACCTGGGACTAGTCTATTATCACCTGGATCAAGCCGACAACCTGGGACCAGTCTATTATCAGCAGGATCAAGCAGACAACCTGGGACCAGTCTATTATCACCCGGATCAAGCCGACAACCAGGGACCAGTCTATTATAAGCAGGATCAAGCAATCATTTCCTGTCCTTTAGAGCTCTTTGATCTGTTTTGACGTCTTTGTATGTTTTGATCTTTGTTGCTGCTGAGATTTTGAAATATTAGTTTAAAGGCTTGGGAGAGGAAGTAAATACACTTTGGTGTTGGTTGCAAGCCTACAACCCGGGACCAGTCTATTATCACCTGGATCAAGCCGATAACCTGGGACCAGTCTATTATCAGCAGGATCAAGCCGACAACCTGGGACCAGTCTATCATCAGCAGGATCAAGCCGACAACCTGGTACCAGTCTCTTATCAGCAGGATCAAGCCGACAACCTGGGACCAGTCTCTTATCACCAGGATCAAGCCGACAACCTGGGACCAGTCTATTATCAGCGGGATCAAGCCGACAACCTGGGACCAGTCCATTATCACCCGGATCAAGCCGACAACCAGGGACCAGTCTATTATCAGCTGGATCAGGCCGACAACCCGGGACCAGTCTATTATCACCCGGATCAAGCCGACAACCAGGGACCAGTCTATTATCACCTGGATCAAGCCGACAACCAGGGACCAGTCCATTATCAGCAGGATCAAGCTGACAACCTGGGACCAGTCTCTTATCACCAGGATCAAGCCGACAACCTGGGACCAGTCTATTATCAGCAGGATCAAGCCGACAACCTGGGACCAGTCTATTATCACCTGGATCAAGCCGACAACCTGGGACTAGTCTCTTATCAGCAGGATCATGCCGACAACCAGGGACCAGTCTATCATCACCTGGATCAAGCCGACAACTCAGGACCAGTCTCTTATCACCAGGATCAAGCCGACAACCTGGGACTAGT
Source organism: Pleuronectes platessa (assembly GCF_947347685.1). Classification (NCBI taxonomy): domain Eukaryota; kingdom Metazoa; phylum Chordata; class Actinopteri; order Pleuronectiformes; family Pleuronectidae; genus Pleuronectes; species Pleuronectes platessa. The sequence goes on along the minus strand of NC_070640.1, from coordinate 17,834,894 downwards.
CTATTATCAGCAGGATCAAGCCGACAACCAGGGACCAGTCTATTATCACCTGGATCAAGCCGACAACCTGGGACCAGTCTATTATCAGCAGGATCAAGCAGACAACCTGGGACCAGTCTATTATCACCTGGATCAAGTCGACAACCTGGGACCAGTCTATTATCAGCAGGATCAAGCCGACAACCTGGGACTAGTCTATTATCACCTGGATCAAGCCGACAACCTGGGACCAGTCTATTATCAGCAGGATCAAGCAGACAACCTGGGACCAGTCTATTATCACCCGGATCAAGCCGACAACCAGGGACCAGTCTATTATAAGCAGGATCAAGCAATCATTTCCTGTCCTTTAGAGCTCTTTGATCTGTTTTGACGTCTTTGTATGCTTTGATCTTTGTTGCTGCTGAGATTTTGAAATATTAGTTTAAAGGCTTGGGAGAGGAAGTAAATACACTTTGGTGTTGGTTGCAAGCCTACAACCTGGGACCAGTCTATTATCACCAAGAACAAACCGACATCCAGGTACCAGTCATAACATGGATCAACTCTCCAACCTGGGACCAGTCTATTATCACCAGGATCAAGCCAACAACCAGGTACCAATCCATCATAATATGGATCACCTCGATCAAGGCGGTGGTCACCAGCGACCAGTCTATTATCACCGGGATCAAGCCTACAACCCGGGACCAGTCTATTATCACCTGGATCAAGCCGATAACCTGGGACCAGTCTATTATCAGCAGGATCAAGCCGACAACCTGGGACCAGTCTATCATCAGCAGGATCAAGCCGACAACCTGGTACCAGTCTCTTATCAGCAGGATCAAGCCGACAACCTGGGACCAGTCTCTTATCACCAGGATCAAGCCGACAACCTGGGACCAGTCTATTATCAGCGGGATCAAGCCGACAACCTGGGACCAGTCCATTATCACCCGGATCAAGCCGACAACCAGGGACCAGTCTATTATCAGCTGGATCAGGCCGACAACCCGGGACCAGTCTATTATCACCCGGATCAAGCCGACAACCAGGGACCACTCTATTATCATTTGGATCAGGCCGACAACCCGGGACCAGTCCATTATCCCCCGGATCAACTTGACAACCTGGGACCAGTCTATTATCAGCAGGATCAAGCCGAAAACCAGGGACCAGTCTATTATCACCCGGATCAAGCCGACAACCTGGGACCAGTCTATTATCAGCAGGATCAAGCAGACAACCTGGGAACAGTCTATTATCAGCAGGATCAAGCCGACAACCTGGTACCAGTCTCTTATCACCAGGATCAAGGTGACAACCTGGAACCAGTCTATTATCACCCGGATCAAGCCGACAACCAGGGACCAGTCTATTATAAGCAGGATCAAGCAGACAACCTGGGACCAGTCTATTATCACCTGGATCAAGCCTACTACCTGGGACTAGTCTATTATAAGCAGGATCAAGCTGACAACTCAGGACCAGTCTCTTATCACCAGGATAAAGCCGACAACCTGGGACCAGTCTATTATCAGCAGGATCAAGCCGACAACCTGGGACCAGTCTATTATCACATGGATCAAGCCGACAACCTGGGACTAGTCTGTTATCAGCAGGATCATGCCGACAACCAGGGACCAGTCTATTATCACCTGGATCAAGCCGACAACTCAGGACCAGTCTCTTATCACCAGGATCAAGCCGACAACCTGGTACCAGTCTCTTATCACCAGGATCAAGGTGACAACCTGGGACCAGTCTATTATCAGCAGGATCAAGCCGACAACCAGGGACCAGTCTATTATCACCTGGATCAAGCCGACAACCTGGGACCAGTCTATTATCAGCAGGATCAAGGCGACAACCTGGGACTAGTCTATTATCAGCAGGATCAAGCCGACAACCAGGGACCAGTCTATTATCACCTGGATCAAGCCGACAACCTGGGACCAGTCTATTATCACCTGGATCAAGCCGACAACCTGGGACTAGCCTATTATCACCTGGATCAAGCCGACAACCTGGGACCAGTCTATTATCAGCAGGATCAAGCAGACAACCTGTGACCAGTCTATTATCACCCGGATCAAGCCGACAACCAGGGACCAGTCTATTATAAGCAGCATCAAGCAGACAACCTGGGACCAGTCTATTATCAAAAGGATCAAGCCGACAACCAGGGACCAGTCTATTATAAGCAGGATCAAGCAGACAACCTGGGACCAGTCAATTATCACCTGGATCAAGCCGACTACCTGGGACTAGTCTATTATCAGCAGGATCAAGCTGACAACTCAGGACCAGTCTCTTATCACCAGGATCAAGCCGACAACCTGGGACCAGTCTATTATCAGCAGGATCAAGCCGACAACCTGGGACCAGTCTATTATCACCTGGATCAAGCCGACAACCAGGGACCAGTCTATTATCACCTGGATCAAGCCGACAACCTGGGACCAGTCTATTATCAGCAGGATCAAGCCGACAACCTGGGACTAGTCTATTATCAGCAGGATCAAGCCGACAACCAGGGACCAGTCTATTATCACCTGGATCAAGCCGACAACCTGGGACCAGTCTATTATCACCTGGATCAAGCCGACAACCTGGGACTAGTCTATTATCACCTGGATCAAGCCGACAACCTGGGACCAGTCTATTATCAGCAGGATCAAGCAGACAACCTGGGACCAGTCTATTATCACCCGGATCAAGCCGACAACCAGGGACCAGTCTATTATCCCCCGGATCAACTCGACAACCAGGGACCAGTCCATTATCCCCCGGATCAACTCGACAACCTGGGACCAGTCTATTATCAGCAGGATCAAGCCGACAACCAGGGACCAGTCTATTATCACCCGGATCAAGCCGACAACCTGGGACCAGTCTATTATCACCTGGATCAGGCCGACAACCCGGGACCAGTCCATTATCCCCCGGATCAACTCGACAACCTTGGACCAGTCTATTATCAGCAGGATCAAGCCGACAACCAGGGACCAGTCCATTATCCCCCGGATCAACTCGACAACCTGGGACCAGTCTATTATCAGCAGGATCAAGCCGACAACCAGGGACCAGTCTATTATCACCCGGATCAAGCCGACAACCTGAGACCAGTCTATTATCAGCAGGATCAAGCAGACAACCTGGGAACAGTCTATTATCAGCAGGATCAAGCCGACAACCTGGTACCAGTCTCTTATCACCAGGATCAAGGTGACAACCTGGGACCAGTCTATTATCACCTGGATCAAGCCGACAACCTGGGACTAGTCTATTATCAGCAGGATCATGCCGACAATCTGGGACTAGTCTATTATCAGCAGGATCAAGCCGACAACCAGGGACCAGTCTATTATCACCTGGATCAAGCCGACAACCTGGGACCAGTCTATTATCAGCAGGATCAAGCAGACAACCTGGGAACAGTCTATTATCAGCAGGATCAAGCCGACAACCTGGTACCAGTCTCTTATCAGCAGGATCAAGCAGACAACCTGGGAACAGTCTATTATCAGCAGGATCAAGCCGACAACCTGGTACCAGTCTCTTATCACCAGGATCAAGGTGACAACCTGGAACCAGTCTATTATAACCCGGATCAAGCCGACAACCAGGGACCAGTCTATTATAAGCAGGATCAAGCAGACAACCTGGGACCAGTCTATTATCAGCAGGATCAAGCAGACAACCTGGGACCAGTCTATTATCACCTGGATCAAGCCGACAACCTGGGACTAGTCTATTATCACCTGGATCAAGCCGACAACCTGGGACCAGTCTATTATCAGCAGGATCAAGCAGACAACCTGGGACCAGTCTATTATCACCCGGATCAAGCCGACAACCAGGGACCAGTCTATTATAAGCAGGATCAAGCAATCATTTCCTGTCCTTTAGAGCTCTTTGATCTGTTTTGACGTCTTTGTATGCTTTGATCTTTGTTGCTGCTGAGTTCTTTGAAATATTAGTTTATAAGGCTTGGGAGAGGAAATAAATACACTTTGGTGTTGGTTGCAAGCCTACAACCTGGGACCAGTCTATTATCACCAAGAACAAACCGACATCCAGGTACCAGTCATAACATGGATCAACTCTCCAACCTGGGACCAGTCTATTATCACCAGGATCAAGCCGACAACCAGGTACCAATCCATCATAATATGGATCACCTCGATCAAGGCGGTGGTCACCAGCGACCAGTCTATTATCACCTGGATCAAGCCGACAACCTGGGACCAGTCTATTATCACCTGGATCAAGCCGACAACCTGGGACCAGTCTATTATCAGCAGGATCAAGCCGACAACCAGCCCCCATTCTATTATCACCTGGATCAAGCCGACAACCTGGGACCAGTCTATTATCACCTGGATCAAGCCGACAACCTGGGACTAGTTCATTATCAGCAGGATCAAGCCGATAACCAGGGACCAGTCTATTATCAGCAGGATCAAGCCGACAACCTGGGACCAGTCTATTATCACCTGGATCAAGCAGACAACCTGGGACCAGTCTATTATCACCTGGATCAAGCCGACAACCTGGGACTAGTCTATTATCACCTGGATCAAGCCGACAACCTGGTACCAGTCTCTTATCAGCAGGATCAAGCAGACAACCTGGGACCAGTCTATTATCACCTGGATCAAGCAGACAACCTGGGAACAGTCTATTATCAGCAGGATCAAGCCGACAACCTGGTACCAGTCTCTTATCAGCAGGATCAAGCAGACAACCTGGGAACAGTCTATTATCAGCAGGATCAAGCCGACAACCTGGTACCAGTCTCTTATCACCAGGATCAAGGTGACAACCTGGAACCAGTCTATTATAACCCGGATCAAGCCGACAACCAGGGACCAGTCTATTATAAGCAGGATCAAGCAGACAACCTGGGACCAGTCTATTATCAGCAGGATCAAGCAGACAACCTGGGACCAGTCTATTATCACCTGGATCAAGCCGACAACCTGGGACTAGTCTATTATCACCTGGATCAAGCCGACAACCTGGGACCAGTCTATTATCAGCAGGATCAAGCAGACAACCTGGGACCAGTCTATTATCACCCGGATCAAGCCGACAACCAGGGACCAGTCTATTATAAGCAGGATCAAGCAATCATTTCCTGTCCTTTAGAGCTCTTTGATCTGTTTTGACGTCTTTGTATGCTTTGATCTTTGTTGCTGCTGAGATCTTTGAAATATTAGTTTATAAGGCTTGGGAGAGGAAGTAAATACACTTTGGTGTTGGTTGCAAGCCTACAACCTGGGACCAGTCTATTATCACCAAGAACAAACCGACATCCAGGTACCAGTCATAACATGGATCAACTCTCCAACCTGGGACCAGTCTATTATCACCAGGATCAAGCCGACAACCAGGTACCAATCCATCATAATATGGATCACCTCGATCAAGGCGGTGGTCACCAGCGACCAGTCTATTATCACCTGGATCAAGCCGACAACCTGGGACCAGTCTATTTTCACCTGGATCAAGCCGACAACCTGGGACCAGTCTATTATCACCTGGATCAAGCCGACAACCTGGGACTAGTCTATTATCAGCAGGATCAAGCCGACAACCAGCCCCCATTCTATTATCACCTGGATCAAGCCGACAACCTGGGACCAGTCTATTATCACCTGGATCAAGCCGACAACCTGGGACTAGTCTATTATCACCAGGATCAAAGTGACAACCTGGAACCAGTCTATTATCACCCGGATCAAGCCGACAACCAGGGACCAGTCTATTATAAGCAGGATCAAGCAGACAACCTCGGACCAGTCTATTATCACATGGATCAAGCCGACAACCTGGGACTAGTCTGTTATCAGCAGGATCATGCCGACAACCAGGGACCAGTCTATTATCACCTGGATCAAGCCGACAACTCAGGACCAGTCTCTTATCACCAGGATCAAGCCGACAACCTGGTACCAGTCTCTTATCACCAGGATCAAGGTGACAACCTGGGACCAGTCTATTATCAGCAGGATCAAGCCGACAACCAGGGACCAGTCTATTATCACCTGGATCAAGCCGACAACCTGGGACCAGTCTATTATCAGCAGGATCAAGGCGACAACCTGGGACTAGTCTATTATCAGCAGGATCAAGCCGACAACCAGGGACCAGTCTATTATCACCAGGATCAAGCCGACAACCTGGGACCAGTCTATTATCACCTGGATCAAGCCGACAATCTGGGACTAGTCTATTATCACCCGGATCAAGCCGACAACCAGGGACCAGTCTATTATCACCTGGATCAAGCCGTCAACCTGGGACCAGTCTATTTTCACCTGGATCAAGCCGACAACCTGGGACCAGTCTATTATCAGCAGGATCAAGCCGACAACCTGGGACCAGTCTCTTATCACCAGGATCAAGCCGACAACCTGGGACCAGTCTATTATCAGCGGAATCAAGCCGACAACCTGGGACCAGTCTATTATCACCCGGATCAAGCCGACAACCAGGGACCAGTCTATTATCACCTGGATCAGGCCGACAACCCAGGACCAGTCCATTATCCCCCGGATCAACTCGACAACCTGGGACCAGTCTATTATCAGCAGGATCAAGCCGACAACCAGGGACCAGTCTATTATCACCCGGATCAAGCCGACAACCTGGGACCAGTCTATTATCAGCAGGATCAAGCAGACAACCTGGGACCAGTCTATTATCACCCGGATCAAGCCGACAACCAGGGACCAGTCTATTATAAGCAGGATCAAGCAATCATTTCCTGTCCTTTAGAGCTCTTTGATCTGTTTTGACGTCTTTGTATGCTTTGATCTTTGTTGCTGCTGAGATCTTTGAAATATTAGTTTATAAGGCTTGTGAGAGGAAGTAAATACACTTTGGTGTTGGTTGCAAGCCTACAACCTGGGACCAGTCTATTATCACCAAGAACAAACCGACATCCAGGTACCAGTCATAACATGGATCAACTCTCCAACCTGGGACCAGTCTATTATCACCAGGATCAACTCGACAACCTGGGACCAGTCTATTATCAGCAGGATCAAGCCGACAACCAGGGACCAGTCTATTATCACCCGGATCAAACCGACAACCTGGGACCAGTCTATTATCACCTGGATCAAACCGACAACCTGGGACTAGTCTATTATCAGCAGGATTATGCCGACAAGCAGGGACCAGTCTATTATCACCTGGATCAAGCCGACAACTAAGGACCAGTCTCTTATCACCAGGATCAAGCTGACAACCTGGGACCAGTCTATTATCACCCGGATCAAGCCGACAACCTGGGACCAGTCTATTATCAGCAGGATTATGCCGACAACCAGGGACCAGTCTATTATCAGCAGGATCAAGCCGACAACCTGGTACCAGTCTCTTATCACCAGGATCAAGGTGACAACCTGGGACCAGTCTATTATCAGCAGGATCAAGCCGACAACCAGGGACCAGTCTATTATCACCTGGATGAAGCCAACAACCTGGGACTAGTCTATTATCAGCAGGATCATGCCGACAATCTGGGACTAGTCTATTATCAGCAGGATCAAGCCGACAACCAGGGACCAGTCTATTATCAGCAGGATCAAGCCGACAACCTGGGACCAGTCTATTATCACCTGGATCAAGCCGACAACCAGGGACCAGTCTATTATCAGCAGGATCAAGCTGACAACCTGGGACCAGTCTCTTATCACCAGGATCAAGCCGACAACCTGGGACCAGTCTATTATCAGCAGGATCAAGCCGACAACCTGGGACCAGTCTATTATCACCTGGATCAAGCCGACAACCTGGGACTAGTCTCTTATCAGCAGGATCATGCCGACAACCAGGGACCAGTCTATCATCACCTGGATCAAGCCGACAACTCAGGACCAGTCTCTTATCACCAGGATCAAGCCGACAACCTGGGACTAGTCTATTATCAGCAGGATCAAGCCGACAACCAGGGACCAGTCTATTATCACCTGGATCAAGCCGACAACCTGGGACCAGTCTATTATCAGCAGGATCAAGCAGACAACCTGGGACCAGTCTATTATCACCTGGATCAAGTCGACAACCTGGGACCAGTCTATTATCAGCAGGATCAAGCCGACAACCTGGGACTAGTCTATTATCACCTGGATCAAGCCGACAACCTGGGACCAGTCTATTATCAGCAGGATCAAGCAGACAACCTGGGACCAGTCTATTATCACCCGGATCAAGCCGACAACCAGGGACCAGTCTATTATAAGCAGGATCAAGCAATCATTTCCTGTCCTTTAGAGCTCTTTGATCTGTTTTGACGTCTTTGTATGCTTTGATCTTTGTTGCTGCTGAGATTTTGAAATATTAGTTTAAAGGCTTGGGAGAGGAAGTAAATACACTTTGGTGTTGGTTGCAAGCCTACAACCCGGGACCAGTCTATTATCACCTGGATCAAGCCGATAACCTGGGACCAGTCTATTATCAGCAGGATCAAGCCGACAACCTGGGACCAGTCTATCATCAGCAGGATCAAGCCGACAACCTGGTACCAGTCTCTTATCAGCAGGATCAAGCCGACAACCTGGGACCAGTCTCTTATCACCAGGATCAAGCCGACAACCTGGGACCAGTCTATTATCAGCGGGATCAAGCCGACAACCTGGGACCAGTCCATTATCACCCGGATCAAGCCGACAACCAGGGACCAGTCTATTATCAGCTGGATCAGGCCGACAACCCGGGACCAGTCTATTATCACCCGGATCAAGCCGACAACCAGGGACCAGTCTATTATCACCTGGATCAAGCCGACAACCAGGGACCAGTCCATTATCAGCAGGATCAAGCTGACAACCTGGGACCAGTCTCTTATCACCAGGATCAAGCCGACAACCTGGGACCAGTCTATTATCAGCAGGATCAAGCCGACAACCTGGGACCAGTCTATTATCACCTGGATCAAGCCGACAACCTGGGACTAGTCTCTTATCAGCAGGATCATGCCGACAACCAGGGACCAGTCTATCATCACCTGGATCAAGCCGACAACTCAGGACCAGTCTCTTATCACCAGGATCAAGCCGACAACCTGGGACTAGTCTATTATCAGCAGGATCAAGCCGACAACCAGGGACCAGTCTATTATCACCTGGATCAAGCCGACAACCTGGGACCAGTCTATTATCAGCAGGATCAAGCAGACAACCTGGGACCAGTCTATTATCACCTGGATCAAGTCGACAACCTGGGACCAGTCTATTATCAGCAGGATCAAGCCGACAACCTGGGACTAGTCTATTATCACCTGGATCAAGCCGACAACCTGGGACCAGTCTATTATCAGCAGGATCAAGCAGACAACCTGGGACCAGTCTATTATCACCCGGATCAAGCCGACAACCAGGGACCAGTCTATTATAAGCAGGATCAAGCAATCATTTCCTGTCCTTTAGAGCTCTTTGATCTGTTTTGACGTCTTTGTATGCTTTGATCTTTGTTGCTGCTGAGATTTTGAAATATTAGTTTAAAGGCTTGGGAGAGGAAGTAAATACACTTTGGTGTTGGTTGCAAGCCTACAACCTGGGACCAGTCTATTATCACCAAGAACAAACCGACATCCAGGTACCAGTCATAACATGGATCAACTCTCCAACCTGGGACCAGTCTATTATCACCAGGATCAAGCCAACAACCAGGTACCAATCCATCATAATATGGATCACCTCGATCAAGGCGGTGGTCACCAGCGACCAGTCTATTATCACCGGGATCAAGCCTACAACCCGGGACCAGTCTATTATCACCTGGATCAAGCCGATAACCTGGGACCAGTCTATTATCAGCAGGATCAAGCCGACAACCTGGGACCAGTCTATCATCAGCAGGATCAAGCCGACAACCTGGTACCAGTCTCTTATCAGCAGGATCAAGCCGACAACCTGGGACCAGTCTCTTATCACCAGGATCAAGCCGACAACCTGGGACCAGTCTATTATCAGCGGGATCAAGCCGACAACCTGGGACCAGTCCATTATCACCCGGATCAAGCCGACAACCAGGGACCAGTCTATTATCAGCTGGATCAGGCCGACAACCCGGGACCAGTCTATTATCACCCGGATCAAGCCGACAACCAGGGACCACTCTATTATCATTTGGATCAGGCCGACAACCCGGGACCAGTCCATTATCCCCCGGATCAACTTGACAACCTGGGACCAGTCTATTATCAGCAGGATCAAGCCGAAAACCAGGGACCAGTCTATTATCACCCGGATCAAGCCGACAACCTGGGACCAGTCTATTATCAGCAGGATCAAGCAGACAACCTGGGAACAGTCTATTATCAGCAGGATCAAGCCGACAACCTGGTACCAGTCTCTTATCACCAGGATCAAGGTGACAACCTGGAACCAGTCTATTATCACCCGGATCAAGCCGACAACCAGGGACCAGTCTATTATAAGCAGGATCAAGCAGACAACCTGGGACCAGTCTATTATCACCTGGATCAAGCCTACTACCTGGGACTAGTCTATTATAAGCAGGATCAAGCTGACAACTCAGGACCAGTCTCTTATCACCAGGATAAAGCCGACAACCTGGGACCAGTCTATTATCAGCAGGATCAAGCCGACAACCTGGGACCAGTCTATTATCACATGGATCAAGCCGACAACCTGGGACTAGTCTGTTATCAGCAGGATCATGCCGACAACCAGGGACCAGTCTATTATCACCTGGATCAAGCCGACAACTCAGGACCAGTCTCTTATCACCAGGATCAAGCCGACAACCTGGTACCAGTCTCTTATCACCAGGATCAAGGTGACAACCTGGGACCAGTCTATTATCAGCAGGATCAAGCCGACAACCAGGGACCAGTCTATTATCACCTGGATCAAGCCGACAACCTGGGACCAGTCTATTATCAGCAGGATCAAGGCGACAACCTGGGACTAGTCTATTATCAGCAGGATCAAGCCGACAACCAGGGACCAGTCTATTATCACCTGGATCAAGCCGACAACCTGGGACCAGTCTATTATCACCTGGATCAAGCCGACAACCTGGGACTAGCCTATTATCACCTGGATCAAGCCGACAACCTGGGACCAGTCTATTATCAGCAGGATCAAGCAGACAACCTGTGACCAGTCTATTATCACCCGGATCAAGCCGACAACCAGGGACCAGTCTATTATAAGCAGCATCAAGCAGACAACCTGGGACCAGTCTATTATCAAAAGGATCAAGCCGACAACCAGGGACCAGTCTATTATAAGCAGGATCAAGCAGACAACCTGGGACCAGTCAATTATCACCTGGATCAAGCCGACTACCTGGGACTAGTCTATTATCAGCAGGATCAAGCTGACAACTCAGGACCAGTCTCTTATCACCAGGATCAAGCCGACAACCTGGGACCAGTCTATTATCAGCAGGATCAAGCCGACAACCTGGGACCAGTCTATTATCACCTGGATCAAGCCGACAACCAGGGACCAGTCTATTATCACCTGGATCAAGCCGACAACCTGGGACCAGTCTATTATCAGCAGGATCAAGCCGACAACCTGGGACTAGTCTATTATCAGCAGGATCAAGCCGACAACCAGGGACCAGTCTATTATCACCTGGATCAAGCCGACAACCTGGGACCAGTCTATTATCACCTGGATCAAGCCGACAACCTGGGACTAGTCTATTATCACCTGGATCAAGCCGACAACCTGGGACCAGTCTATTATCAGCAGGATCAAGCAGACAACCTGGGACCAGTCTATTATCACCCGGATCAAGCCGACAACCAGGGACCAGTCTATTATCCCCCGGATCAACTCGACAACCAGGGACCAGTCCATTATCCCCCGGATCAACTCGACAACCTGGGACCAGTCTATTATCAGCAGGATCAAGCCGACAACCAGGGACCAGTCTATTATCACCCGGATCAAGCCGACAACCTGGGACCAGTCTATTATCACCTGGATCAGGCCGACAACCCGGGACCAGTCCATTATCCCCCGGATCAACTCGACAACCTTGGACCAGTCTATTATCAGCAGGATCAAGCCGACAACCAGGGACCAGTCCATTATCCCCCGGATCAACTCGACAACCTGGGACCAGTCTATTATCAGCAGGATCAAGCCGACAACCAGGGACCAGTCTATTATCACCCGGATCAAGCCGACAACCTGAGACCAGTCTATTATCAGCAGGATCAAGCAGACAACCTGGGAACAGTCTATTATCAGCAGGATCAAGCCGACAACCTGGTACCAGTCTCTTATCACCAGGATCAAGGTGACAACCTGGGACCAGTCTATTATCACCTGGATCAAGCCGACAACCTGGGACTAGTCTATTATCAGCAGGATCATGCCGACAATCTGGGACTAGTCTATTATCAGCAGGATCAAGCCGACAACCAGGGACCAGTCTATTATCACCTGGATCAAGCCGACAACCTGGGACCAGTCTATTATCAGCAGGATCAAGCAGACAACCTGGGAACAGTCTATTATCAGCAGGATCAAGCCGACAACCTGGTACCAGTCTCTTATCAGCAGGATCAAGCAGACAACCTGGGAACAGTCTATTATCAGCAGGATCAAGCCGACAACCTGGTACCAGTCTCTTATCACCAGGATCAAGGTGACAACCTGGAACCAGTCTATTATAACCCGGATCAAGCCGACAACCAGGGACCAGTCTATTATAAGCAGGATCAAGCAGACAACCTGGGACCAGTCTATTATCAGCAGGATCAAGCAGACAACCTGGGACCAGTCTATTATCACCTGGATCAAGCCGACAACCTGGGACTAGTCTATTATCACCTGGATCAAGCCGACAACCTGGGACCAGTCTATTATCAGCAGGATCAAGCAGACAACCTGGGACCAGTCTATTATCACCCGGATCAAGCCGACAACCAGGGACCAGTCTATTATAAGCAGGATCAAGCAATCATTTCCTGTCCTTTAGAGCTCTTTGATCTGTTTTGACGTCTTTGTATGCTTTGATCTTTGTTGCTGCTGAGTTCTTTGAAATATTAGTTTATAAGGCTTGGGAGAGGAAATAAATACACTTTGGTGTTGGTTGCAAGCCTACAACCTGGGACCAGTCTATTATCACCAAGAACAAACCGACATCCAGGTACCAGTCATAACATGGATCAACTCTCCAACCTGGGACCAGTCTATTATCACCAGGATCAAGCCGACAACCAGGTACCAATCCATCATAATATGGATCACCTCGATCAAGGCGGTGGTCACCAGCGACCAGTCTATTATCACCTGGATCAAGCCGACAACCTGGGACCAGTCTATTATCACCTGGATCAAGCCGACAACCTGGGACCAGTCTATTATCAGCAGGATCAAGCCGACAACCAGCCCCCATTCTATTATCACCTGGATCAAGCCGACAACCTGGGACCAGTCTATTATCACCTGGATCAAGCCGACAACCTGGGACTAGTTCATTATCAGCAGGATCAAGCCGATAACCAGGGACCAGTCTATTATCAGCAGGATCAAGCCGACAACCTGGGACCAGTCTATTATCACCTGGATCAAGCAGACAACCTGGGACCAGTCTATTATCACCTGGATCAAGCCGACAACCTGGGACTAGTCTATTATCACCTGGATCAAGCCGACAACCTGGTACCAGTCTCTTATCAGCAGGATCAAGCAGACAACCTGGGACCAGTCTATTATCACCTGGATCAAGCAGACAACCTGGGAACAGTCTATTATCAGCAGGATCAAGCCGACAACCTGGTACCAGTCTCTTATCAGCAGGATCAAGCAGACAACCTGGGAACAGTCTATTATCAGCAGGATCAAGCCGACAACCTGGTACCAGTCTCTTATCACCAGGATCAAGGTGACAACCTGGAACCAGTCTATTATAACCCGGATCAAGCCGACAACCAGGGACCAGTCTATTATAAGCAGGATCAAGCAGACAACCTGGGACCAGTCTATTATCAGCAGGATCAAGCAGACAACCTGGGACCAGTCTATTATCACCTGGATCAAGCCGACAACCTGGGACTAGTCTATTATCACCTGGATCAAGCCGACAACCTGGGACCAGTCTATTATCAGCAGGATCAAGCAGACAACCTGGGACCAGTCTATTATCACCCGGATCAAGCCGACAACCAGGGACCAGTCTATTATAAGCAGGATCAAGCAATCATTTCCTGTCCTTTAGAGCTCTTTGATCTGTTTTGACGTCTTTGTATGCTTTGATCTTTGTTGCTGCTGAGTTCTTTGAAATATTAGTTTATAAGGCTTGGGAGAGGAAATAAATACACTTTGGTGTTGGTTGCAAGCCTACAACCTGGGACCAGTCTATTATCACCAAGAACAAACCGACATCCAGGTACCAGTCATAACATGGATCAACTCTCCAACCTGGGACCAGTCTATTATCACCAGGATCAAGCCGACAACCAGGTACCAATCCATCATAATATGGATCACCTCGATCAAGGCGGTGGTCACCAGCGACCAGTCTATTATCACCTGGATCAAGCCGACAACCTGGGACCAGTCTATTATCACCTGGATCAAGCCGACAACCTGGGACCAGTCTATTATCACCTGGATCAAGCCGACAACCTGGGACTAGTCTATTATCAGCAGGATCAAGCCGACAACCAGCCCCCATTCTATTATCACCTGGATCAAGCCGACAACCTGGGACCAGTCTATTATCACCTGGATCAAGCCGACAACCTGGGACTAGTTCATTATCAGCAGGATCAAGCCGATAACCAGGGACCAGTCTATTATCAGCAGGATCAAGCCGACAACCTGGGACCAGTCTATTATCACCTGGATCAAGCAGACAACCTGGGACCAGTCTATTATCACCTGGATCAAGCCGACAACCTGGGACTAGTCTATTATCACCTGGATCAAGCCGACAACCTGGGACCAGTCTATTATCAGCAGGATCAAGCAGACAACCTGGGACCAGTCTATTATCACCCGGATCAAGCCGACAACCAGGGACCAGTCTATTATAAGCAGGATCAAGCAATCATTTCCTGTCCTTTAGAGCTCTTTGATCTGTTTTGACGTCTTTGTATGCTTTGATCTTTGTTGCTGCTGAGATTTTGAAATATTAGTTTAAAGGCTTGGGAGAGGAAGTAAATACACTTTGGTGTTGGTTGCAAGCCTACAACCTGGGACCAGTCTATTATCACCAAGAACAAACCGACATCCAGGTACCAGTCATAACATGGATCAACTCTCCAACCTGGGACCAGTCTATTATCACCAGGATCAAGCCAACAACCAGGTACCAATCCATCATAATATGGATCACCTCGATCAAGGCGGTGGTCACCAGCGACCAGTCTATTATCACCGGGATCAAGCCTACAACCCGGGACCAGTCTATTATCACCTGGATCAAGCCGATAACCTGGGACCAGTCTATTATCAGCAGGATCAAGCCGACAACCTGGGACCAGTCTATCATCAGCAGGATCAAGCCGACAACCTGGTACCAGTCTCTTATCAGCAGGATCAAGCCGACAACCTGGGACCAGTCTCTTATCACCAGGATCAAGCCGACAACCTGGGACCAGTCTATTATCAGCGGGATCAAGCCGACAACCTGGGACCAGTCCATTATCACCCGGATCAAGCCGACAACCAGGGACCAGTCTATTATCAGCTGGATCAGGCCGACAACCCGGGACCAGTCTATTATCACCCGGATCAAGCCGACAACCAGGGACCAGTCTATTATCATTTGGATCAGGCCGACAACCCGGGACCAGTCCATTATCCCCCGGATCAACTTGACAACCTGGGACCAGTCTATTATCAGCAGGATCAAGCCGACAACCAGGGACCAGTCTATTATCACCCGGATCAAGCCGACAACCTGGGACCAGTCTATTATCAGCAGGATCAAGCAGACAACCTGGGAACAGTCTATTATCAGCAGGATCAAGCCGACAACCTGGTACCAGTCTCTTATCACCAGGATCAAGGTGACAACCTGGAACCAGTCTATTATCACCCGGATCAAGCCGACAACCAGGGACCAGTCTATTATAAGCAGGATCAAGCAGACAACCTGGGACCAGTCTATTATCACCTGGATCAAGCCTACTACCTGGGACTAGTCTATTATAAGCAGGATCAAGCTGACAACTCAGGACCAGTCTCTTATCACCAGGATAAAGCCGACAACCTGGGACCAGTCTATTATCAGCAGGATCAAGCCGACAACCTGGGACCAGTCTATTATCACATGGATCAAGCCGACAACCTGGGACTAGTCTGTTATCAGCAGGATCATGCCGACAACCAGGGACCAGTCTATTATCACCTGGATCAAGCCGACAACTCAGGACCAGTCTCTTATCACCAGGATCAAGCCGACAACCTGGTACCAGTCTCTTATCACCAGGATCAAGGTGACAACCTGGGACCAGTCTATTATCAGCAGGATCAAGCCGACAACCAGGGACCAGTCTATTATCACCTGGATCAAGCCGACAACCTGGGACCAGTCTATTATCAGCAGGATCAAGCCGACAACCTGGGACCAGTCTATTATCACCTGGATCAAGCCGACAACCTGGGACTAGCCTATTATCACCTGGATCAAGCCGACAACCTGGGACCAGTCTATTATCAGCAGGATCAAGCAGACAACCTGTGACCAGTCTATTATCACCCGGATCAAGCCGACAACCAGGGACCAGTCTATTATAAGCAGCATCAAGCAGACAACCTGGGACCAGTCTATTATCAAAAGGATCAAGCCGACAACCAGGGACCAGTCTATTATAAGCAGGATCAAGCAGACAACCTGGGACCAGTCAATTATCACCTGGATCAAGCCGACTACCTGGGACTAGTCTATTATCAGCAGGATCAAGCTGACAACTCAGGACCAGCCTCTTATCACCAGGATCAAGCCGACAACCTGGGACCAGTCTATTATCAGCAGGATCAAGCCGACAACCTGGGACCAGTCTATTATCACCTGGATCAAGCCGACAACCAGGGACCAGTCTATTATCACCTGGATCAAGCCGACAACCTGGGACCAGTCTATTATCAGCAGGATCAAGCCGACAACCTGGGACTAGTCTATTATCAGCAGGATCAAGCCGACAACCAGGGACCAGTCTATTATCAGCAGGATCAAGCCGACAACCTGGGACCAGTCTCTTATCACCAGGATCAAGCCGACAACCTGGGACCAGTCTATTATCAGCGGAATCAAGCCGACAACCTGGGACCAGTCTATTATCACCCGGATCAAGCCGACAACCAGGGACCAGTCTATTATCACCTGGATCAGGCCGACAACCCAGGACCAGTCCATTATCCCCCGGATCAACTCGACAACCTGGGACCAGTCTATTATCAGCAGGATCAAGCCGACAACCAGGGACCAGTCTATTATCACCCGGATCAAGCCGACAACCTGGGACCAGTCTATTATCAGCAGGATCAAGCAGACAACCTGGGACCAGTCTATTATCACCCGGATCAAGCCGACAACCAGGGACCAGTCTATTATAAGCAGGATCAAGCAATCATTTCCTGTCCTTTAGAGCTCTTTGATCTGTTTTGACGTCTTTGTATGCTTTGATCTTTGTTGCTGCTGAGATCTTTGAAATATTAGTTTATAAGGCTTGTGAGAGGAAGTAAATACACTTTGGTGTTGGTTGCAAGCCTACAACCTGGGACCAGTCTATTATCACCAAGAACAAACCGACATCCAGGTACCAGTCATAACATGGATCAACTCTCCAACCTGGGACCAGTCTATTATCACCAGGATCAACTCGACAACCTGGGACCAGTCTATTATCAGCAGGATCAAGCCGACAACCAGGGACCAGTCTATTATCACCCGGATCAAACCGACAACCTGGGACCAGTCTATTATCACCTGGATCAAACCGACAACCTGGGACTAGTCTATTATCAGCAGGATTATGCCGACAAGCAGGGACCAGTCTATTATCACCTGGATCAAGCCGACAACTAAGGACCAGTCTCTTATCACCAGGATCAAGCCGACAACCTGGGACCAGTCTATTATCACCCGGATCAAGCCGACAACCTGGGACCAGTCTATTATCAGCAGGATTATGCCGACAACCAGGGACCAGTCTATTATCAGCAGGATCAAGCCGACAACCTGGTACCAGTCTCTTATCACCAGGATCAAGGTGACAACCTGGGACCAGTCTATTATCAGCAGGATCAAGCCGACAACCAGGGACCAGTCTATTATCACCTGGATCAAGCCAACAACCTGGGACTAGTCTATTATCAGCAGGATCATGCCGACAATCTGGGACTAGTCTATTATCAGCAGGATCAAGCCGACAACCAGGGACCAGTCTATTATCAGCAGGATCAAGCCGACAACCTGGGACCAGTCTATTATCACCTGGATCAAGCCGACAACCAGGGACCAGTCTATTATCAGCAGGATCAAGCTGACAACCTGGGACCAGTCTCTTATCACCAGGATCAAGCCGACAACCTGGGACCAGTCTATTATCAGCAGGATCAAGCCGACAACCTGGGACCAGTCTATTATCACCTGGATCAAGCCGACAACCTGGGACTAGTCTCTTAACAGCAGGATCATGCCGACAACCAGGGACCAGTCTATCATCACCTGGATCAAGCCGACAACTCAGGACCAGTCTCTTATCACCAGGATCAAGCCGACAACCTGGGACTAGTCTATTATCAGCAGGATCAAGCCGACAACCAGGGACCAGTCTATTATCACCTGGATCAAGCCGACAACCTGGGACCAGTCTATTATCAGCAGGATCAAGCAGACAACCTGGGACCAGTCTATTATCACCTGGATCAAGTCGACAACCTGGGACCAGTCTATTATCAGCAGGATCAAGCCGACAACCTGGGACTAGTCTATTATCACCTGGATCAAGCCGACAACCTGGGACCAGTCTATTATCAGCAGGATCAAGCAGACAACCTGGGACCAGTCTATTATCACCCGGATCAAGCCGACAACCAGGGACCAGTCTATTATAAGCAGGATCAAGCAATCATTTCCTGTCCTTTAGAGCTCTTTGATCTGTTTTGACGTCTTTGTATGCTTTGATCTTTGTTGCTGCTGAGATTTTGAAATATTAGTTTAAAGGCTTGGGAGAGGAAGTAAATACACTTTGGTGTTGGTTGCAAGCCTACAACCTGGGACCAGTCTATTATCACCAAGAACAAACCGACATCCAGGTACCAGTCATAACATGGATCAACTCTCCAACCTGGGACCAGTCTATTATCACCAGGATCAAGCCAACAACCAGGTACCAATCCATCATAATATGGATCACCTCGATCAAGGCGGTGGTCACCAGCGACCAGTCTATTATCACCGGGATCAAGCCTACAACCCGGGACCAGTCTATTATCACCTGGATCAAGCCGATAACCTGGGACCAGTCTATTATCAGCAGGATCAAGCCGACAACCTGGGACCAGTCTATCATCAGCAGGATCAAGCCGACAACCTGGGACCAGTCTATTATCAGCGGAATCAAGCCGACAACCTGGGACCAGTCTATTATCACCCGGATCAAGCCGACAACCAGGGACCAGTCTATTATCACCTGGATCAGGCCGACAACCCAGGACCAGTCCATTATCCCCCGGATCAACTCGACAACCTGGGACCAGTCTATTATCAGCAGGATCAAGCCGACAACCAGGGACCAGTCTATTATCACCCGGATCAAGCCGACAACCTGGGACCAGTCTATTATCAGCAGGATCAAGCAGACAACCTGGGACCAGTCTATTATCACCCGGATCAAGCCGACAACCAGGGACCAGTCTATTATAAGCAGGATCAAGCAATCATTTCCTGTCCTTTAGAGCTCTTTGATCTGTTTTGACGTCTTTGTATGCTTTGATCTTTGTTGCTGCTGAGATCTTTGAAATATTAGTTTATAAGGCTTGTGAGAGGAAGTAAATACACTTTGGTGTTGGTTGCAAGCCTACAACCTGGGACCAGTCTATTATCACCAAGAACAAACCGACATCCAGGTACCAGTCATAACATGGATCAACTCTCCAACCTGGGACCAGTCTATTATCACCAGGATCAACTCGACAACCTGGGACCAGTCTATTATCAGCAGGATCAAGCCGACAACCAGGGACCAGTCTATTATCACCCGGATCAAACCGACAACCTGGGACCAGTCTATTATCACCTGGATCAAACCGACAACCTGGGACTAGTCTATTATCAGCAGGATTATGCCGACAAGCAGGGACCAGTCTATTATCACCTGGATCAAGCCGACAACTAAGGACCAGTCTCTTATCACCAGGATCAAGCCGACAACCTGGGACCAGTCTATTATCACCCGGATCAAGCCGACAACCTGGGACCAGTCTATTATCAGCAGGATTATGCCGACAACCAGGGACCAGTCTATTATCAGCAGGATCAAGCCGACAACCTGGTACCAGTCTCTTATCACCAGGATCAAGGTGACAACCTGGGACCAGTCTATTATCAGCAGGATCAAGCCGACAACCAGGGACCAGTCTATTATCACCTGGATCAAGCCAACAACCTGGGACTAGTCTATTATCAGCAGGATCATGCCGACAATCTGGGACTAGTCTATTATCAGCAGGATCAAGCCGACAACCAGGGACCAGTCTATTATCAGCAGGATCAAGCCGACAACCTGGGACCAGTCTATTATCACCTGGATCAAGCCGACAACCAGGGACCAGTCTATTATCAGCAGGATCAAGCTGACAACCTGGGACCAGTCTCTTATCACCAGGATCAAGCCGACAACCTGGGACCAGTCTATTATCAGCAGGATCAAGCCGACAACCTGGGACCAGTCTATTATCACCTGGATCAAGCCGACAACCTGGGACTAGTCTCTTATCAGCAGGATCATGCCGACAACCAGGGACCAGTCTATCATCACCTGGATCAAGCCGACAACTCAGGACCAGTCTCTTATCACCAGGATCAAGCCGACAACCTGGGACTAGTCTATTATCAGCAGGATCAAGCCGACAACCAGGGACCAGTCTATTATCACCTGGATCAAGCCGACAACCTGGGACCAGTCTATTATCAGCAGGATCAAGCAGACAACCTGGGACCAGTCTATTATCACCTGGATCAAGTCGACAACCTGGG
The DNA here is from genome assembly GCF_947347685.1 of Pleuronectes platessa. NCBI lineage: Eukaryota > Metazoa > Chordata > Actinopteri > Pleuronectiformes > Pleuronectidae > Pleuronectes > Pleuronectes platessa. The sequence continues at coordinate 17,813,693 of NC_070640.1, read as the reverse complement.
ACCAGTCTATTATCAGCAGGATCAAGCCGACAACCTGGGACTAGTCTATTATCACCTGGATCAAGCCGACAACCTGGGACCAGTCTATTATCAGCAGGATCAAGCAGACAACCTGGGACCAGTCTATTATCACCCGGATCAAGCCGACAACCAGGGACCAGTCTATTATAAGCAGGATCAAGCAATCATTTCCTGTCCTTTAGAGCTCTTTGATCTGTTTTGACGTCTTTGTATGCTTTGATCTTTGTTGCTGCTGAGATTTTGAAATATTAGTTTAAAGGCTTGGGAGAGGAAGTAAATACACTTTGGTGTTGGTTGCAAGCCTACAACCTGGGACCAGTCTATTATCACCAAGAACAAACCGACATCCAGGTACCAGTCATAACATGGATCAACTCTCCAACCTGGGACCAGTCTATTATCACCAGGATCAAGCCAACAACCAGGTACCAATCCATCATAATATGGATCACCTCGATCAAGGCGGTGGTCACCAGCGACCAGTCTATTATCACCGGGATCAAGCCTACAACCCGGGACCAGTCTATTATCACCTGGATCAAGCCGATAACCTGGGACCAGTCTATTATCAGCAGGATCAAGCCGACAACCTGGGACCAGTCTATCATCAGCAGGATCAAGCCGACAACCTGGTACCAGTCTCTTATCAGCAGGATCAAGCCGACAACCTGGGACCAGTCTCTTATCACCAGGATCAAGCCGACAACCTGGGACCAGTCTATTATCAGCGGGATCAAGCCGACAACCTGGGACCAGTCCATTATCACCCGGATCAAGCCGACAACCAGGGACCAGTCTATTATCAGCTGGATCAGGCCGACAACCCGGGACCAGTCTATTATCACCCGGATCAAGCCGACAACCAGGGACCAGTCTATTATCATTTGGATCAGGCCGACAACCCGGGACCAGTCCATTATCCCCCGGATCAACTTGACAACCTGGGACCAGTCTATTATCAGCAGGATCAAGCCGACAACCAGGGACCAGTCTATTATCACCCGGATCAAGCCGACAACCTGGGACCAGTCTATTATCAGCAGGATCAAGCAGACAACCTGGGAACAGTCTATTATCAGCAGGATCAAGCCGACAACCTGGTACCAGTCTCTTATCACCAGGATCAAGGTGACAACCTGGAACCAGTCTATTATCACCCGGATCAAGCCGACAACCAGGGACCAGTCTATTATAAGCAGGATCAAGCAGACAACCTGGGACCAGTCTATTATCACCTGGATCAAGCCTACTACCTGGGACTAGTCTATTATAAGCAGGATCAAGCTGACAACTCAGGACCAGTCTCTTATCACCAGGATAAAGCCGACAACCTGGGACCAGTCTATTATCAGCAGGATCAAGCCGACAACCTGGGACCAGTCTATTATCACATGGATCAAGCCGACAACCTGGGACTAGTCTGTTATCAGCAGGATCATGCCGACAACCAGGGACCAGTCTATTATCACCTGGATCAAGCCGACAACTCAGGACCAGTCTCTTATCACCAGGATCAAGCCGACAACCTGGTACCAGTCTCTTATCACCAGGATCAAGGTGACAACCTGGGACCAGTCTATTATCAGCAGGATCAAGCCGACAACCAGGGACCAGTCTATTATCACCTGGATCAAGCCGACAACCTGGGACCAGTCTATTATCAGCAGGATCAAGGCGACAACCTGGGACTAGTCTATTATCAGCAGGATCAAGCCGACAACCAGGGACCAGTCTATTATCACCTGGATCAAGCCGACAACCTGGGACCAGTCTATTATCACCTGGATCAAGCCGACAACCTGGGACTAGCCTATTATCACCGGGATCAAGCCGACAACCTGGGACCAGTCTATTATCAGCAGGATCAAGCAGACAACCTGTGACCAGTCTATTATCACCCGGATCAAGCCGACAACCAGGGACCAGTCTATTATAAGCAGCATCAAGCAGACAACCTGGGACCAGTCTATTATCAAAAGGATCAAGCCGACAACCAGGGACCAGTCTATTATAAGCAGGATCAAGCAGACAACCTGGGACCAGTCAATTATCACCTGGATCAAGCCGACTACCTGGGACTAGTCTATTATCAGCAGGATCAAGCTGACAACTCAGGACCAGTCTCTTATCACCAGGATCAAGCCGACAACCTGGGACCAGTCTATTATCAGCAGGATCAAGCCGACAACCTGGGACCAGTCTATTATCACCTGGATCAAGCCGACAACCAGGGACCAGTCTATTATCACCTGGATCAAGCCGACAACCTGGGACCAGTCTATTATCAGCAGGATCAAGCCGACAACCTGGGACTAGTCTATTATCAGCAGGATCAAGCCGACAACCAGGGACCAGTCTATTATCACCTGGATCAAGCCGACAACCTGGGACCAGTCTATTATCACCTGGATCAAGCCGACAACCTGGGACTAGTCTATTATCACCTGGATCAAGCCGACAACCTGGGACCAGTCTATTATCAGCAGGATCAAGCAGACAACCTGGGACCAGTCTATTATCACCCGGATCAAGCCGACAACCAGGGACCAGTCTATTATCCCCCGGATCAACTCGACAACCAGGGACCAGTCCATTATCCCCCGGATCAACTCGACAACCTGGGACCAGTCTATTATCAGCAGGATCAAGCCGACAACCAGGGACCAGTCTATTATCACCCGGATCAAGCCGGCAACCTGGGACCAGTCTATTATCACCTGGATCAGGCCGACAACCCGGGACCAGTCCATTATCCCCCGGATCAACTCGACAACCTTGGACCAGTCTATTATCAGCAGGATCAAGCCGACAACCAGGGACCAGTCCATTATCCCCCGGATCAACTCGACAACCTGGGACCAGTCTATTATCAGCAGGATCAAGCCGACAACCAGGGACCAGTCTATTATCACCCGGATCAAGCCGACAACCTGAGACCAGTCTATTATCAGCAGGATCAAGCAGACAACCTGGGAACAGTCTATTATCAGCAGGATCAAGCCGACAACCTGGTACCAGTCTCTTATCACCAGGATCAAGGTGACAACCTGGGACCAGTCTATTATCACCTGGATCAAGCCGACAACCTGGGACTAGTCTATTATCAGCAGGATCATGCCGACAATCTGGGACTAGTCTATTATCAGCAGGATCAAGCCGACAACCAGGGACCAGTCTATTATCACCTGGATCAAGCCGACAACCTGGGACCAGTCTATTATCAGCAGGATCAAGCAGACAACCTGGGAACAGTCTATTATCAGCAGGATCAAGCCGACAACCTGGTACCAGTCTCTTATCAGCAGGATCAAGCAGACAACCTGGGAACAGTCTATTATCAGCAGGATCAAGCCGACAACCTGGTACCAGTCTCTTATCACCAGGATCAAGGTGACAACCTGGAACCAGTCTATTATAACCCGGATCAAGCCGACAACCAGGGACCAGTCTATTATAAGCAGGATCAAGCAGACAACCTGGGACCAGTCTATTATCAGCAGGATCAAGCAGACAACCTGGGACCAGTCTATTATCACCTGGATCAAGCCGACAACCTGGGACTAGTCTATTATCACCTGGATCAAGCCGACAACCTGGGACCAGTCTATTATCAGCAGGATCAAGCAGACAACCTGGGACCAGTCTATTATCACCCGGATCAAGCCGACAACCAGGGACCAGTCTATTATAAGCAGGATCAAGCAATCATTTCCTGTCCTTTAGAGCTCTTTGATCTGTTTTGACGTCTTTGTATGCTTTGATCTTTGTTGCTGCTGAGTTCTTTGAAATATTAGTTTATAAGGCTTGGGAGAGGAAATAAATACACTTTGGTGTTGGTTGCAAGCCTACAACCTGGGACCAGTCTATTATCACCAAGAACAAACCGACATCCAGGTACCAGTCATAACATGGATCAACTCTCCAACCTGGGACCAGTCTATTATCACCAGGATCAAGCCGACAACCAGGTACCAATCCATCATAATATGGATCACCTCGATCAAGGCGGTGGTCACCAGCGACCAGTCTATTATCACCTGGATCAAGCCGACAACCTGGGACCAGTCTATTATCACCTGGATCAAGCCGACAACCTGGGACCAGTCTATTATCAGCAGGATCAAGCCGACAACCAGCCCCCATTCTATTATCACCTGGATCAAGCCGACAACCTGGGACCAGTCTATTATCACCTGGATCAAGCCGACAACCTGGGACTAGTTCATTATCAGCAGGATCAAGCCGATAACCAGGGACCAGTCTATTATCAGCAGGATCAAGCCGACAACCTGGGACCAGTCTATTATCACCTGGATCAAGCAGACAACCTGGGACCAGTCTATTATCACCTGGATCAAGCCGACAACCTTGGACTAGTCTATTATCACCTGGATCAAGCCGACAACCTGGTACCAGTCTCTTATCAGCAGGATCAAGCAGACAACCTGGGACCAGTCTATTATCACCTGGATCAAGCAGACAACCTGGGAACAGTCTATTATCAGCAGGATCAAGCCGACAACCTGGTACCAGTCTCTTATCAGCAGGATCAAGCAGACAACCTGGGAACAGTCTATTATCAGCAGGATCAAGCCGACAACCTGGTACCAGTCTCTTATCACCAGGATCAAGGTGACAACCTGGAACCAGTCTATTATAACCCGGATCAAGCCGACAACCAGGGACCAGTCTATTATAAGCAGGATCAAGCAGACAACCTGGGACCAGTCTATTATCAGCAGGATCAAGCAGACAACCTGGGACCAGTCTATTATCACCTGGATCAAGCCGACAACCTGGGACTAGTCTATTATCACCTGGATCAAGCCGACAACCTGGGACCAGTCTATTATCAGCAGGTTCAAGCAGACAACCTGGGACCAGTCTATTATCACCTGGATCAAGTCGACAACCTGGGACCAGTCTATTATCAGCAGGATCAAGCCGACAACCTGGGACTAGTCTATTATCACCTGGATCAAGCCGACAACCTGGGACCAGTCTATTATCAGCAGGATCAAGCAGACAACCTGGGACCAGTCTATTATCACCCGGATCAAGCCGACAACCAGGGACCAGTCTATTATCATTTGGATCAGGCCGACAACCCGGGACCAGTCCATTATCCCCCGGATCAACTTGACAACCTGGGACCAGTCTATTATCAGCAGGATCAAGCCGACAACCAGGGACCAGTCTATTATCACCCGGATCAAGCCGACAACCTGGGACCAGTCTATTATCAGCAGGATCAAGCAGACAACCTGGGAACAGTCTATTATCAGCAGGATCAAGCCGACAACCTGGTACCAGTCTCTTATCACCAGGATCAAGGTGACAACCTGGAACCAGTCTATTATCACCCGGATCAAGCCGACAACCAGGGACCAGTCTATTATAAGCAGGATCAAGCAGACAACCTGGGACCAGTCTATTATCACCTGGATCAAGCCTACTACCTGGGACTAGTCTATTATAAGCAGGATCAAGCTGACAACTCAGGACCAGTCTCTTATCACCAGGATAAAGCCGACAACCTGGGACCAGTCTATTATCAGCAGGATCAAGCCGACAACCTGGGACCAGTCTATTATCACATGGATCAAGCCGACAACCTGGGACTAGTCTGTTATCAGCAGGATCATGCCGACAACCAGGGACCAGTCTATTATCACCTGGATCAAGCCGACAACTCAGGACCAGTCTCTTATCACCAGGATCAAGCCGACAACCTGGTACCAGTCTCTTATCACCAGGATCAAGGTGACAACCTGGGACCAGTCTATTATCAGCAGGATCAAGCCGACAACCAGGGACCAGTCTATTATCACCTGGATCAAGCCGACAACCTGGGACCAGTCTATTATCAGCAGGATCAAGGCGACAACCTGGGACTAGTCTATTATCAGCAGGATCAAGCCGACAACCAGGGACCAGTCTATTATCACCTGGATCAAGCCGACAACCTGGGACCAGTCTATTATCACCTGGATCAAGCCGACAACCTGGGACTAGCCTATTATCACCTGGATCAAGCCGACAACCTGGGACCAGTCTATTATCAGCAGGATCAAGCAGACAACCTGTGACCAGTCTATTATCACCCGGATCAAGCCGACAACCAGGGACCAGTCTATTATAAGCAGCATCAAGCAGACAACCTGGGACCAGTCTATTATCAAAAGGATCAAGCCGACAACCAGGGACCAGTCTATTATAAGCAGGATCAAGCAGACAACCTGGGACCAGTCAATTATCACCTGGATCAAGCCGACTACCTGGGACTAGTCTATTATCAGCAGGATCAAGCTGACAACTCAGGACCAGTCTCTTATCACCAGGATCAAGCCGACAACCTGGGACCAGTCTATTATCAGCAGGATCAAGCCGACAACCTGGGACCAGTCTATTATCACCTGGATCAAGCCGACAACCAGGGACCAGTCTATTATCACCTGGATCAAGCCGACAACCTGGGACCAGTCTATTATCAGCAGGATCAAGCCGACAACCTGGGACTAGTCTATTATCAGCAGGATCAAGCCGACAACCAGGGACCAGTCTATTATCACCTGGATCAAGCCGACAACCTGGGACCAGTCTATTATCACCTCAATCAAGCCGACAACCTGGGACTAGTCTATTATCACCTGGATCAAGCCGACAACCTGGGACCAGTCTATTATCAGCAGGATCAAGCAGACAACCTGGGACCAGTCTATTATCACCCGGATCAAGCCGACAACCAGGGACCAGTCTATTATCCCCCGGATCAACTCGACAACCAGGGACCAGTCCATTATCCCCCGGATCAACTCGACAACCTGGGACCAGTCTATTATCAGCAGGATCAAGCCGACAACCAGGGACCAGTCTATTATCACCCGGATCAAGCCGGCAACCTGGGACCAGTCTATTATCACCTGGATCAGGCCGACAACCCGGGACCAGTCCATTATCCCCCGGATCAACTCGACAACCTTGGACCAGTCTATTATCAGCAGGATCAAGCCGACAACCAGGGACCAGTCCATTATCCCCCGGATCAACTCGACAACCTGGGACCAGTCTATTATCAGCAGGATCAAGCCGACAACCAGGGACCAGTCTATTATCACCCGGATCAAGCCGACAACCTGAGACCAGTCTATTATCAGCAGGATCAAGCAGACAACCTGGGAACAGTCTATTATCAGCAGGATCAAGCCGACAACCTGGTACCAGTCTCTTATCACCAGGATCAAGGTGACAACCTGGGACCAGTCTATTATCACCTGGATCAAGCCGACAACCTGGGACTAGTCTATTATCAGCAGGATCATGCCGACAATCTGGGACTAGTCTATTATCAGCAGGATCAAGCCGACAACCAGGGACCAGTCTATTATCACCTGGATCAAGCCGACAACCTGGGACCAGTCTATTATCAGCAGGATCAAGCAGACAACCTGGGAACAGTCTATTATCAGCAGGATCAAGCCGACAACCTGGTACCAGTCTCTTATCAGCAGGATCAAGCAGACAACCTGGGAACAGTCTATTATCAGCAGGATCAAGCCGACAACCTGGTACCAGTCTCTTATCACCAGGATCAAGGTGACAACCTGGAACCAGTCTATTATAACCCGGATCAAGCCGACAACCAGGGACCAGTCTATTATAAGCAGGATCAAGCAGACAACCTGGGACCAGTCTATTATCAGCAGGATCAAGCAGACAACCTGGGACCAGTCTATTATCACCTGGATCAAGCCGACAACCTGGGACTAGTCTATTATCACCTGGATCAAGCCGACAACCTGGGACCAGTCTATTATCAGCAGGATCAAGCAGACAACCTGGGACCAGTCTATTATCACCCGGATCAAGCCGACAACCAGGGACCAGTCTATTATAAGCAGGATCAAGCAATCATTTCCTGTCCTTTAGAGCTCTTTGATCTGTTTTGACGTCTTTGTATGCTTTGATCTTTGTTGCTGCTGAGTTCTTTGAAATATTAGTTTATAAGGCTTGGGAGAGGAAATAAATACACTTTGGTGTTGGTTGCAAGCCTACAACCTGGGACCAGTCTATTATCACCAAGAACAAACCGACATCCAGGTACCAGTCATAACATGGATCAACTCTCCAACCTGGGACCAGTCTATTATCACCAGGATCAAGCCGACAACCAGGTACCAATCCATCATAATATGGATCACCTCGATCAAGGCGGTGGTCACCAGCGACCAGTCTATTATCACCTGGATCAAGCCGACAACCTGGGACCAGTCTATTATCACCTGGATCAAGCCGACAACCTGGGACCAGTCTATTATCAGCAGGATCAAGCCGACAACCAGCCCCCATTCTATTATCACCTGGATCAAGCCGACAACCTGGGACCAGTCTATTATCACCTGGATCAAGCCGACAACCTGGGACTAGTTCATTATCAGCAGGATCAAGCCGATAACCAGGGACCAGTCTATTATCAGCAGGATCAAGCCGACAACCTGGGACCAGTCTATTATCACCTGGATCAAGCAGACAACCTGGGACCAGTCTATTATCACCTGGATCAAGCCGACAACCTGGGACTAGTCTATTATCACCTGGATCAAGCCGACAACCTGGTACCAGTCTCTTATCAGCAGGATCAAGCAGACAACCTGGGACCAGTCTATTATCACCTGGATCAAGCAGACAACCTGGGAACAGTCTATTATCAGCAGGATCAAGCCGACAACCTGGTACCAGTCTCTTATCAGCAGGATCAAGCAGACAACCTGGGAACAGTCTATTATCACCTCAATCAAGCCGACAACCTGGGACTAGTCTATTATCACCTGGATCAAGCCGACAACCTGGGACCAGTCTATTATCAGCAGGATCAAGCAGACAACCTGGGACCAGTCTATTATCACCCGGATCAAGCCGACAACCAGGGACCAGTCTATTATCCCCCGGATCAACTCGACAACCAGGGACCAGTCCATTATCCCCCGGATCAACTCGACAACCTGGGACCAGTCTATTATCAGCAGGATCAAGCCGACAACCAGGGACCAGTCTATTATCACCCGGATCAAGCCGGCAACCTGGGACCAGTCTATTATCACCTGGATCAGGCCGACAACCCGGGACCAGTCCATTATCCCCCGGATCAACTCGACAACCTTGGACCAGTCTATTATCAGCAGGATCAAGCCGACAACCAGGGACCAGTCCATTATCCCCCGGATCAACTCGACAACCTGGGACCAGTCTATTATCAGCAGGATCAAGCCGACAACCAGGGACCAGTCTATTATCACCCGGATCAAGCCGACAACCTGAGACCAGTCTATTATCAGCAGGATCAAGCAGACAACCTGGGAACAGTCTATTATCAGCAGGATCAAGCCGACAACCTGGTACCAGTCTCTTATCACCAGGATCAAGGTGACAACCTGGGACCAGTCTATTATCACCTGGATCAAGCCGACAACCTGGGACTAGTCTATTATCAGCAGGATCATGCCGACAATCTGGGACTAGTCTATTATCAGCAGGATCAAGCCGACAACCAGGGACCAGTCTATTATCACCTGGATCAAGCCGACAACCTGGGACCAGTCTATTATCAGCAGGATCAAGCAGACAACCTGGGAACAGTCTATTATCAGCAGGATCAAGCCGACAACCTGGTACCAGTCTCTTATCAGCAGGATCAAGCAGACAACCTGGGAACAGTCTATTATCAGCAGGATCAAGCCGACAACCTGGTACCAGTCTCTTATCACCAGGATCAAGGTGACAACCTGGAACCAGTCTATTATAACCCGGATCAAGCCGACAACCAGGGACCAGTCTATTATAAGCAGGATCAAGCAGACAACCTGGGACCAGTCTATTATCAGCAGGATCAAGCAGACAACCTGGGACCAGTCTATTATCACCTGGATCAAGCCGACAACCTGGGACTAGTCTATTATCACCTGGATCAAGCCGACAACCTGGGACCAGTCTATTATCAGCAGGATCAAGCAGACAACCTGGGACCAGTCTATTATCACCCGGATCAAGCCGACAACCAGGGACCAGTCTATTATAAGCAGGATCAAGCAATCATTTCCTGTCCTTTAGAGCTCTTTGATCTGTTTTGACGTCTTTGTATGCTTTGATCTTTGTTGCTGCTGAGTTCTTTGAAATATTAGTTTATAAGGCTTGGGAGAGGAAATAAATACACTTTGGTGTTGGTTGCAAGCCTACAACCTGGGACCAGTCTATTATCACCAAGAACAAACCGACATCCAGGTACCAGTCATAACATGGATCAACTCTCCAACCTGGGACCAGTCTATTATCACCAGGATCAAGCCGACAACCAGGTACCAATCCATCATAATATGGATCACCTCGATCAAGGCGGTGGTCACCAGCGACCAGTCTATTATCACCTGGATCAAGCCGACAACCTGGGACCAGTCTATTATCACCTGGATCAAGCCGACAACCTGGGACCAGTCTATTATCAGCAGGATCAAGCCGACAACCAGCCCCCATTCTATTATCACCTGGATCAAGCCGACAACCTGGGACCAGTCTATTATCACCTGGATCAAGCCGACAACCTGGGACTAGTTCATTATCAGCAGGATCAAGCCGATAACCAGGGACCAGTCTATTATCAGCAGGATCAAGCCGACAACCTGGGACCAGTCTATTATCACCTGGATCAAGCAGACAACCTGGGACCAGTCTATTATCACCTGGATCAAGCCGACAACCTGGGACTAGTCTATTATCACCTGGATCAAGCCGACAACCTGGTACCAGTCTCTTATCAGCAGGATCAAGCAGACAACCTGGGACCAGTCTATTATCACCTGGATCAAGCAGACAACCTGGGAACAGTCTATTATCAGCAGGATCAAGCCGACAACCTGGTACCAGTCTCTTATCAGCAGGATCAAGCAGACAACCTGGGAACAGTCTATTATCAGCAGGATCAAGCCGACAACCTGGTACCAGTCTCTTATCACCAGGATCAAGGTGACAACCTGGAACCAGTCTATTATAACCCGGATCAAGCCGACAACCAGGGACCAGTCTATTATAAGCAGGATCAAGCAGACAACCTGGGACCAGTCTATTATCACCTGGATCAAGCCGACAACCTGGGACTAGTCTATTATCACCTGGATCAAGCCGACAACCTGGGACCAGTCTATTATCAGCAGGATCAAGCAGACAACCTGGGACCAGTCTATTATCACCCGGATCAAGCCGACAACCAGGGACCAGTCTATTATAAGCAGGATCAAGCAATCATTTCCTGTCCTTTAGAGCTCTTTGATCTGTTTTGACGTCTTTGTATGCTTTGATCTTTGTTGCTGCTGAGTTCTTTGAAATATTAGTTTATAAGGCTTGGGAGAGGAAATAAATACACTTTGGTGTTGGTTGCAAGCCTACAACCTGGGACCAGTCTATTATCACCAAGAACAAACCGACATCCAGGTACCAGTCATAACATGGATCAACTCTCCAACCTGGGACCAGTCTATTATCACCAGGATCAAGCCGACAACCAGGTACCAATCCATCATAATATGGATCACCTCGATCAAGGCGGTGGTCACCAGCGACCAGTCTATTATCACCTGGATCAAGCCGACAACCTGGGACCAGTCTATTATCACCTGGATCAAGCCGACAACCTGGGACCAGTCTATTATCACCTGGATCAAGCCGACAACCTGGGACTAGTCTATTATCAGCAGGATCAAGCCGACAACCAGCCCCCATTCTATTATCACCTGGATCAAGCCGACAACCTGGGACCAGTCTATTATCACCTGGATCAAGCCGACAACCTGGGACTAGTTCATTATCAGCAGGATCAAGCCGATAACCAGGGACCAGTCTATTATCAGCAGGATCAAGCCGACAACCTGGGACCAGTCTATTATCACCTGGATCAAGCAGACAACCTGGGACCAGTCTATTATCACCTGGATCAAGCCGACAACCTGGGACTAGTCTATTATCACCTGGATCAAGCCGACAACCTGGGACCAGTCTATTATCAGCAGGATCAAGCAGACAACCTGGGACCAGTCTATTATCACCCGGATCAAGCCGACAACCAGGGACCAGTCTATTATAAGCAGGATCAAGCAATCATTTCCTGTCCTTTAGAGCTCTTTGATCTGTTTTGACGTCTTTGTATGCTTTGATCTTTGTTGCTGCTGAGATCTTTGAAATATTAGTTTATAAGGCTTGGGAGAGGAAGTAAATACACTTTGGTGTTGGTTGCAAGCCTACAACCTGGGACCAGTCTATTATCACCAAGAACAAACCGACATCCAGGTACCAGTCATAACATGGATCAACTCTCCAACCTGGGACCAGTCTATTATAACCAGGATCAAGCCGACAACCAGGTACCAATCCATCATAATATGGATCACCTCGATCAAGGCGGTGGTCACCAGCGACCAGTCTATTATCACCTGGATCAAGCCGACAACCTGGGACCAGTCTATTATCAGCAGGATCAAGCCGACAACCTGGGACTAGTCTATTATCAGCAGGATCAAGCCGACAACCTGGGACCAGTCTATTATCACCTGGATCAAGCCGACAACCAGGGACCAGTCTATTATCACCTGGATCAAGGCGAAAACCTGGGACCAGTCTATTATCACCTGGATCAAGCCGACAACCTGGGACTAGTCTATTATCACCTGGATCAAGCCGACAACCTGGGACCAGTCTATTATCAGCAGGATCAAGCCGACAACCTGGGACTAGTCTATTATCAGCAGGATCAAGCCGACAACCTGGGACCAGTCTATTATCACCTGGATCAAGCCGACAACCAGGGACCAGTCTATTATCACCTGGATCAAGCCGACAACCTGGGACCAGTCTATTATCAGCAGGATCAAGCAGACAACCTGGGACCAGTCTATTATCACCCGGATCAAGCCGACAACCAGGGACCAGTCTATTATCCCCCGGATCAACTCGACAACCTGGGACCAGTCTATTATCAGCAGGATCAAGCCGACAACCAGGGACCTGTCCATTATCCCCCGGATCAACTCGACAACCTGGGACCAGTCTATTATCAGCAGGATCAAGCCGACAACCAGGGACCAGTCTATTATCACCCGGATCAAGCCGACAACCTGGGACCAGTCTATTATCAGCAGGATCAAGCAGACAACCTGGGAACAGTCTATTATCAGCAGGATCAAGCCGACAACCTGGTACCAGTCTCTTATCACCAGGATCAAGGTGACAACCTGGGACCAGTCTATTATCACCTGGATCAAGCCGACAACCTGGGACTAGTCTATTATCAGCAGGATCATGCCGACAATCTGGGACTAGTCTATTATCAGCAGGATCAAGCCGACAACCAGGGACCGGTCTATTATCACCCGGATCAAGCCGACAACCTGGGACCAGTCTATTATCAGCAGGATCAAGCAGACAACCTGGTACCAGTCTCTTATCAGCAGGATCAAGCAGACAACCTGGGAACAGTCTATTATCAGCAGGATCAAGCCGACAACCTGGTACCAGTCTCTTATCACCAGGATCAAGGTGACAACCTGGAACCAGTCTATTATAACCCGGATCAAGCCGACAACCAGGGACCAGTCTATTATAAGCAGGATCAAGCCGACAACCTGGGACCAGTCTATTATCAGCGGGATCAAGCCGACAACCTGGGACCAGTCCATTATCACCCGGATCAAGCCGACAACCAGGGACCAGTCTATTATCAGCTGGATCAGGCCGACAACCCGGGACCAGTCTATTATCACCCGGATCAAGCCGACAACCAGGGACCAGTCTATTATCATTTGGATCAGGCCGACAACCCGGGACCAGTCCATTATCCCCCGGATCAACTTGACAACCTGGGACCAGTCTATTATCAGCAGGATCAAGCCGACAACCAGGGACCAGTCTATTATCACCCGGATCAAGCCGACAACCTGGGACCAGTCTATTATCAGCAGGATCAAGCAGACAACCTGGGAACAGTCTATTATCAGCAGGATCAAGCCGACAACCTGGTACCAGTCTCTTATCACCAGGATCAAGGTGACAACCTGGAACCAGTCTATTATCACCCGGATCAAGCCGACAACCAGGGACCAGTCTATTATAAGCAGGATCAAGCAGACAACCTGGGACCAGTCTATTATCACCTGGATCAAGCCTACTACCTGGGACTAGTCTATTATAAGCAGGATCAAGCTGACAACTCAGGACCAGTCTCTTATCACCAGGATAAAGCCGACAACCTGGGACCAGTCTATTATCAGCAGGATCAAGCCGACAACCTGGGACCAGTCTATTATCACATGGATCAAGCCGACAACCTGGGACTAGTCTGTTATCAGCAGGATCATGCCGACAACCAGGGACCAGTCTATTATCACCTGGATCAAGCCGACAACTCAGGACCAGTCTCTTATCACCAGGATCAAGCCGACAACCTGGTACCAGTCTCTTATCACCAGGATCAAGGTGACAACCTGGGACCAGTCTATTATCAGCAGGATCAAGCCGACAACCAGGGACCAGTCTATTATCACCTGGATCAAGCCGACAACCTGGGACCAGTCTATTATCAGCAGGATCAAGGCGACAACCTGGGACTAGTCTATTATCAGCAGGATCAAGCCGACAACCAGGGACCAGTCTATTATCACCTGGATCAAGCCGACAACCTGGGACCAGTCTATTATCACCTGGATCAAGCCGACAACCTGGGACTAGCCTATTATCACCGGGATCAAGCCGACAACCTGGGACCAGTCTATTATCAGCAGGATCAAGCAGACAACCTGTGACCAGTCTATTATCACCCGGATCAAGCCGACAACCAGGGACCAGTCTATTATAAGCAGCATCAAGCAGACAACCTGGGACCAGTCTATTATCAAAAGGATCAAGCCGACAACCAGGGACCAGTCTATTATAAGCAGGATCAAGCAGACAACCTGGGACCAGTCAATTATCACCTGGATCAAGCCGACTACCTGGGACTAGTCTATTATCAGCAGGATCAAGCTGACAACTCAGGACCAGTCTCTTATCACCAGGATCAAGCCGACAACCTGGGACCAGTCTATTATCAGCAGGATCAAGCCGACAACCTGGGACCAGTCTATTATCACCTGGATCAAGCCGACAACCAGGGACCAGTCTATTATCACCTGGATCAAGCCGACAACCTGGGACCAGTCTATTATCAGCAGGATCAAGCCGACAACCTGGGACTAGTCTATTATCAGCAGGATCAAGCCGACAACCAGGGACCAGTCTATTATCACCTGGATCAAGCCGACAACCTGGGACCAGTCTATTATCACCTGGATCAAGCCGACAACCTGGGACTAGTCTATTATCACCTGGATCAAGCCGACAACATGGGACCAGTCTATTATCAGCAGGATCAAGCAGACAACCTGGGACCAGTCTATTATCACCCGGATCAAGCCGACAACCAGGGACCAGTCTATTATCCCCCGGATCAACTCGACAACCAGGGACCAGTCCATTATCCCCCGGATCAACTCGACAACCTGGGACCAGTCTATTATCAGCAGGATCAAGCCGACAACCAGGGACCAGTCTATTATCACCCGGATCAAGCCGGCAACCTGGGACCAGTCTATTATCACCTGGATCAGGCCGACAACCCGGGACCAGTCCATTATCCCCCGGATCAACTCGACAACCTTGGACCAGTCTATTATCAGCAGGATCAAGCCGACAACCAGGGACCAGTCCATTATCCCCCGGATCAACTCGACAACCTGGGACCAGTCTATTATCAGCAGGATCAAGCCGACAACCAGGGACCAGTCTATTATCACCCGGATCAAGCCGACAACCTGAGACCAGTCTATTATCAGCAGGATCAAGCAGACAACCTGGGAACAGTCTATTATCAGCAGGATCAAGCCGACAACCTGGTACCAGTCTCTTATCACCAGGATCAAGGTGACAACCTGGGACCAGTCTATTATCACCTGGATCAAGCCGACAACCTGGGACTAGTCTATTATCAGCAGGATCATGCCGACAATCTGGGACTAGTCTATTATCAGCAGGATCAAGCCGACAACCAGGGACCAGTCTATTATCACCTGGATCAAGCCGACAACCTGGGACCAGTCTATTATCAGCAGGATCAAGCAGACAACCTGGGAACAGTCTATTATCAGCAGGATCAAGCCGACAACCTGGTACCAGTCTCTTATCAGCAGGATCAAGCAGACAACCTGGGAACAGTCTATTATCAGCAGGATCAAGCCGACAACCTGGTACCAGTCTCTTATCACCAGGATCAAGGTGACAACCTGGAACCAGTCTATTATAACCCGGATCAAGCCGACAACCAGGGACCAGTCTATTATAAGCAGGATCAAGCAGACAACCTGGGACCAGTCTATTATCAGCAGGATCAAGCAGACAACCTGGGACCAGTCTATTATCACCTGGATCAAGCCGACAACCTGGGACTAGTCTATTATCACCTGGATCAAGCCGACAACCTGGGACCAGTCTATTATCAGCAGGATCAAGCAGACAACCTGGGACCAGTCTATTATCACCCGGATCAAGCCGACAACCAGGGACCAGTCTATTATAAGCAGGATCAAGCAATCATTTCCTGTCCTTTAGAGCTCTTTGATCTGTTTTGACGTCTTTGTATGCTTTGATCTTTGTTGCTGCTGAGTTCTTTGAAATATTAGTTTATAAGGCTTGGGAGAGGAAATAAATACACTTTGGTGTTGGTTGCAAGCCTACAACCTGGGACCAGTCTATTATCACCAAGAACAAACCGACATCCAGGTACCAGTCATAACATGGATCAACTCTCCAACCTGGGACCAGTCTATTATCACCAGGATCAAGCCGACAACCAGGTACCAATCCATCATAATATGGATCACCTCGATCAAGGCGGTGGTCACCAGCGACCAGTCTATTATCACCTGGATCAAGCCGACAACCTGGGACCAGTCTATTATCACCTGGATCAAGCCGACAACCTGGGACCAGTCTATTATCAGCAGGATCAAGCCGACAACCAGCCCCCATTCTATTATCACCTGGATCAAGCCGACAACCTGGGACCAGTCTATTATCACCTGGATCAAGCCGACAACCTGGGACTAGTTCATTATCAGCAGGATCAAGCCGATAACCAGGGACCAGTCTATTATCAGCAGGATCAAGCCGACAACCTGGGACCAGTCTATTATCACCTGGATCAAGCAGACAACCTGGGACCAGTCTATTATCACCTGGATCAAGCCGACAACCTTGGACTAGTCTATTATCACCTGGATCAAGCCGACAACCTGGTACCAGTCTCTTATCAGCAGGATCAAGCAGACAACCTGGGACCAGTCTATTATCACCTGGATCAAGCAGACAACCTGGGAACAGTCTATTATCAGCAGGATCAAGCCGACAACCTGGTACCAGTCTCTTATCAGCAGGATCAAGCAGACAACCTGGGAACAGTCTATTATCAGCAGGATCAAGCCGACAACCTGGTACCAGTCTCTTATCACCAGGATCAAGGTGACAACCTGGAACCAGTCTATTATAACCCGGATCAAGCCGACAACCAGGGACCAGTCTATTATAAGCAGGATCAAGCAGACAACCTGGGACCAGTCTATTATCAGCAGGATCAAGCAGACAACCTGGGACCAGTCTATTATCACCTGGATCAAGCCGACAACCTGGGACTAGTCTATTATCACCTGGATCAAGCCGACAACCTGGGACCAGTCTATTATCAGCAGGATCAAGCAGACAACCTGGGACCAGTCTATTATCACCTGGATCAAGTCGACAACCTGGGACCAGTCTATTATCAGCAGGATCAAGCCGACAACCTGGGACTAGTCTATTATCACCTGGATCAAGCCGACAACCTGGGACCAGTCTATTATCAGCAGGATCAAGCAGACAACCTGGGACCAGTCTATTATCACCCGGATCAAGCCGACAACCAGGGACCAGTCTATTATCATTTGGATCAGGCCGACAACCCGGGACCAGTCCATTATCCCCCGGATCAACTTGACAACCTGGGACCAGTCTATTATCAGCAGGATCAAGCCGACAACCAGGGACCAGTCTATTATCACCCGGATCAAGCCGACAACCTGGGACCAGTCTATTATCAGCAGGATCAAGCAGACAACCTGGGAACAGTCTATTATCAGCAGGATCAAGCCGACAACCTGGTACCAGTCTCTTATCACCAGGATCAAGGTGACAACCTGGAACCAGTCTATTATCACCCGGATCAAGCCGACAACCAGGGACCAGTCTATTATAAGCAGGATCAAGCAGACAACCTGGGACCAGTCTATTATCACCTGGATCAAGCCTACTACCTGGGACTAGTCTATTATAAGCAGGATCAAGCTGACAACTCAGGACCAGTCTCTTATCACCAGGATAAAGCCGACAACCTGGGACCAGTCTATTATCAGCAGGATCAAGCCGACAACCTGGGACCAGTCTATTATCACATGGATCAAGCCGACAACCTGGGACTAGTCTGTTATCAGCAGGATCATGCCGACAACCAGGGACCAGTCTATTATCACCTGGATCAAGCCGACAACTCAGGACCAGTCTCTTATCACCAGGATCAAGCCGACAACCTGGTACCAGTCTCTTATCACCAAGATCAAGGTGACAACCTGGGACCAGTCTATTATCAGCAGGATCAAGCCGACAACCAGGGACCAGTCTATTATCACCTGGATCAAGCCGACAACCTGGGACCAGTCTATTATCAGCAGGATCAAGGCGACAACCTGGGACTAGTCTATTATCAGCAGGATCAAGCCGACAACCAGGGACCAGTCTATTATCACCTGGATCAAGCCGACAACCTGGGACCAGTCTATTATCACCTGGATCAAGCCGACAACCTGGGACTAGCCTATTATCACCTGGATCAAGCCGACAACCTGGGACCAGTCTATTATCAGCAGGATCAAGCAGACAACCTGTGACCAGTCTATTATCACCCGGATCAAGCCGACAACCAGGGACCAGTCTATTATAAGCAGCATCAAGCAGACAACCTGGGACCAGTCTATTATCAAAAGGATCAAGCCGACAACCAGGGACCAGTCTATTATAAGCAGGATCAAGCAGACAACCTGGGACCAGTCAATTATCACCTGGATCAAGCCGACTACCTGGGACTAGTCTATTATCAGCAGGATCAAGCTGACAACTCAGGACCAGTCTCTTATCACCAGGATCAAGCCGACAACCTGGGACCAGTCTATTATCAGCAGGATCAAGCCGACAACCTGGGACCAGTCTATTATCACCTGGATCAAGCCGACAACCAGGGACCAGTCTATTATCACCTGGATCAAGCCGACAACCTGGGACCAGTCTATTATCAGCAGGATCAAGCCGACAACCTGGGACTAGTCTATTATCAGCAGGATCAAGCCGACAACCAGGGACCAGTCTATTATCACCTGGATCAAGCCGACAACCTGGGACCAGTCTATTATCACCTGGATCAAGCCGACAACCTGGGACTAGTCTATTATCACCTGGATCAAGCCGACAACCTGGGACCAGTCTATTATCAGCAGGATCAAGCAGACAACCTGGGACCAGTCTATTATCACCCGGATCAAGCCGACAACCAGGGACCAGTCTATTATCCCCCGGATCAACTCGACAACCAGGGACCAGTCCATTATCCCCCGGATCAACTCGACAACCTGGGACCAGTCTATTATCAGCAGGATCAAGCCGACAACCAGGGACCAGTCTATTATCACCCGGATCAAGCCGGCAACCTGGGACCAGTCTATTATCACCTGGATCAGGCCGACAACCCGGGACCAGTCCATTATCCCCCGGATCAACTCGACAACCTTGGACCAGTCTATTATCAGCAGGATCAAGCCGACAACCAGGGACCAGTCCATTATCCCCCGGATCAACTCGACAACCTGGGACCAGTCTATTATCAGCAGGATCAAGCCGACAACCAGGGACCAGTCTATTATCACCCGGATCAAGCCGACAACCTGAGACCAGTCTATTATCAGCAGGATCAAGCAGACAACCTGGGAACAGTCTATTATCAGCAGGATCAAGCCGACAACCTGGTACCAGTCTCTTATCACCAGGATCAAGGTGACAACCTGGGACCAGTCTATTATCACCTGGATCAAGCCGACAACCTGGGACTAGTCTATTATCAGCAGGATCATGCCGACAATCTGGGACTAGTCTATTATCAGCAGGATCAAGCCGACAACCAGGGACCAGTCTATTATCACCTGGATCAAGCCGACAACCTGGGACCAGTCTATTATCAGCAGGATCAAGCAGACAACCTGGGAACAGTCTATTATCAGCAGGATCAAGCCGACAACCTGGTACCAGTCTCTTATCAGCAGGATCAAGCAGACAACCTGGGAACAGTCTATTATCAGCAGGATCAAGCCGACAACCTGGTACCAGTCTCTTATCACCAGGATCAAGGTGACAACCTGGAACCAGTCTATTATAACCCGGATCAAGCCGACAACCAGGGACCAGTCTATTATAAGCAGGATCAAGCAGACAACCTGGGACCAGTCTATTATCAGCAGGATCAAGCAGACAACCTGGGACCAGTCTATTATCACCTGGATCAAGCCGACAACCTGGGACTAGTCTATTATCACCTGGATCAAGCCGACAACCTGGGACCAGTCTATTATCAGCAGGATCAAGCAGACAACCTGGGACCAGTCTATTATCACCCGGATCAAGCCGACAACCAGGGACCAGTCTATTATAAGCAGGATCAAGCAATCATTTCCTGTCCTTTAGAGCTCTTTGATCTGTTTTGACGTCTTTGTATGCTTTGATCTTTGTTGCTGCTGAGTTCTTTGAAATATTAGTTTATAAGGCTTGGGAGAGGAAATAAATACACTTTGGTGTTGGTTGCAAGCCTACAACCTGGGACCAGTCTATTATCACCAAGAACAAACCGACATCCAGGTACCAGTCATAACATGGATCAACTCTCCAACCTGGGACCAGTCTATTATCACCAGGATCAAGCCGACAACCAGGTACCAATCCATCATAATATGGATCACCTCGATCAAGGCGGTGGTCACCAGCGACCAGTCTATTATCACCTGGATCAAGCCGACAACCTGGGACCAGTCTATTATCACCTGGATCAAGCCGACAACCTGGGACCAGTCTATTATCAGCAGGATCAAGCCGACAACCAGCCCCCATTCTATTATCACCTGGATCAAGCCGACAACCTGGGACCAGTCTATTATCACCTGGATCAAGCCGACAACCTGGGACTAGTTCATTATCAGCAGGATCAAGCCGATAACCAGGGACCAGTCTATTATCAGCAGGATCAAGCCGACAACCTGGGACCAGTCTATTATCACCTGGATCAAGCAGACAAACTGGGACCAGTCTATTATCACCTGGATCAAGCCGACAACCTGGGACTAGTCTATTATCACCTGGATCAAGCCGACAACCTGGTACCAGTCTCTTATCAGCAGGATCAAGCAGACAACCTGGGACCAGTCTATTATCACCTGGATCAAGCAGACAACCTGGGAACAGTCTATTATCAGCAGGATCAAGCCGACAACCTGGTACCAGTCTCTTATCAGCAGGATCAAGCAGACAACCTGGGAACAGTCTATTATCAGCAGGATCAAGCCGACAACCTGGTACCAGTCTCTTATCACCAGGATCAAGGTGACAACCTGGAACCAGTCTATTATAACCCGGATCAAGCCGACAACCAGGGACCAGTCTATTATAAGCAGGATCAAGCAGACAACCTGGGACCAGTCTATTATCACCTGGATCAAGCCGACAACCTGGGACTAGTCTATTATCACCTGGATCAAGCCGACAACCTGGGACCAGTCTATTATCAGCAGGATCAAGCAGACAACCTGGGACCAGTCTATTATCACCCGGATCAAGCCGACAACCAGGGACCAGTCTATTATAAGCAGGATCAAGCAATCATTTCCTGTCCTTTAGAGCTCTTTGATCTGTTTTGACGTCTTTGTATGCTTTGATCTTTGTTGCTGCTGAGTTCTTTGAAATATTAGTTTATAAGGCTTGGGAGAGGAAATAAATACACTTTGGTGTTGGTTGCAAGCCTACAACCTGGGACCAGTCTATTATCACCAAGAACAAACCGACATCCAGGTACCAGTCATAACATGGATCAACTCTCCAACCTGGGACCAGTCTATTATCACCAGGATCAAGCCGACAACCAGGTACCAATCCATCATAATATGGATCACCTCGATCAAGGCGGTGGTCACCAGCGACCAGTCTATTATCACCTGGATCAAGCCGACAACCTGGGACCAGTCTATTATCACCTGGATCAAGCCGACAACCTGGGACCAGTCTATTATCACCTGGATCAAGCCGACAACCTGGGACTAGTCTATTATCAGCAGGATCAAGCCGACAACCAGCCCCCATTCTATTATCACCTGGATCAAGCCGACAACCTGGGACCAGTCTATTATCACCTGGATCAAGCCGACAACCTGGGACTAGTTCATTATCAGCAGGATCAAGCCGATAACCAGGGACCAGTCTATTATCAGCAGGATCAAGCCGACAACCTGGGACCAGTCTATTATCACCTGGATCAAGCAGACAACCTGGGACCAGTCTATTATCACCTGGATCAAGCCGACAACCTGGGACTAGTCTATTATCACCTGGATCAAGCCGACAACCTGGGACCAGTCTATTATCAGCAGGATCAAGCAGACAACCTGGGACCAGTCTATTATCACCCGGATCAAGCCGACAACCAGGGACCAGTCTATTATAAGCAGGATCAAGCAATCATTTCCTGTCCTTTAGAGCTCTTTGATCTGTTTTGACGTCTTTGTATGCTTTGATCTTTGTTGCTGCTGAGATCTTTGAAATATTAGTTTATAAGGCTTGGGAGAGGAAGTAAATACACTTTGGTGTTGGTTGCAAGCCTACAACCTGGGACCAGTCTATTATCACCAAGAACAAACCGACATCCAGGTACCAGTCATAACATGGATCAACTCTCCAACCTGGGACCAGTCTATTATAACCAGGATCAAGCCGACAACCAGGTACCAATCCATCATAATATGGATCACCTCGATCAAGGCGGTGGTCACCAGCGACCAGTCTATTATCACCTGGATCAAGCCGACAACCTGGGACCAGTCTATTATCAGCAGGATCAAGCCGACAACCTGGGACTAGTCTATTATCAGCAGGATCAAGCCGACAACCTGGGACCAGTCTATTATCACCTGGATCAAGCCGACAACCAGGGACCAGTCTATTATCACCTGGATCAAGGCGAAAACCTGGGACCAGTCTATTATCACCTGGATCAAGCCGACAACCTGGGACTAGTCTATTATCACCTGGATCAAGCCGACAACCTGGGACCAGTCTATTATCAGCAGGATCAAGCCGACAACCTGGGACTAGTCTATTATCAGCAGGATCAAGCCGACAACCTGGGACCAGTCTATTATCACCTGGATCAAGCCGACAACCAGGGACCAGTCTATTATCACCTGGATCAAGCCGACAACCTGGGACCAGTCTATTATCAGCAGGATCAAGCAGACAACCTGGGACCAGTCTATTATCACCCGGATCAAGCCGACAACCAGGGACCAGTCTATTATCCCCCGGATCAACTCGACAACCTGGGACCAGTCTATTATCAGCAGGATCAAGCCGACAACCAGGGACCTGTCCATTATCCCCCGGATCAACTCGACAACCTGGGACCAGTCTATTATCAGCAGGATCAAGCCGACAACCAGGGACCAGTCTATTATCACCCGGATCAAGCCGACAACCTGGGACCAGTCTATTATCAGCAGGATCAAGCAGACAACCTGGGAACAGTCTATTATCAGCAGGATCAAGCCGACAACCTGGTACCAGTCTCTTATCACCAGGATCAAGGTGACAACCTGGGACCAGTCTATTATCACCTGGATCAAGCCGACAACCTGGGACTAGTCTATTATCAGCAGGATCATGCCGACAATCTGGGACTAGTCTATTATCAGCAGGATCAAGCCGACAACCAGGGACCGGTCTATTATCACCCGGATCAAGCCGACAACCTGGGACCAGTCTATTATCAGCAGGATCAAGCAGACAACCTGGTACCAGTCTCTTATCAGCAGGATCAAGCAGACAACCTGGGAACAGTCTATTATCAGCAGGATCAAGCCGACAACCTGGTACCAGTCTCTTATCACCAGGATCAAGGTGACAACCTGGAACCAGTCTATTATAACCCGGATCAAGCCGACAACCAGGGACCAGTCTATTATAAGCAGGATCAAGCAGACAACCTGGGACCAGTCTATTATCAGCAGGATCAAGCAGACAACCTGGGACCAGTCTATTATCACCTGGATCAAGCCGACAACCTGGGACTAGTCTATTATCACCTGGATCAAGCCGACAACCTGGGACCAGTCTATTATCAGCAGGATCAAGCAGACAACCTGGGACCAGTCTATTATCACCCGGATCAAGCCGACAACCAGGGACCAGTCTATTATAAGCAGGATCAAGCAATCATTTCCTGTCCTTTAGAGCTCTTTGATCTGTTTTGACGTCTTTGTATGCTTTGATCTTTGTTGCTGCTGAGATCTTTGAAATATTAGTTTATAAGGCTTGGGAGAGGAAGTAAATACACTTTGGTGTTGGTTGCAAGCCTACAACCTGGGACCAGTCTATTATCACCAAGAACAAACCGACATCCAGGTACCAGTCATAACATGGAACACTCTCCAACCTGGGACCAGTCTATTATCACCAGGATCAAGCCGACAACCAGGTACCAATCCATCATAATATGGATCACCTCGATCAAGGCGGTGGTCACCAGCGACCAGTCTATTATCACCTGGATCAAGCCGACAACCTGGGACCAGTCTATTTTCACCTGGATCAAGCCGACAACCTGGGACCAGTCTATTATCACCTGGATCAAGCCGACAACCTGGGACTAGTCTATTATCAGCAGGATCAAGCCGACAACCAGCCCCCATTCTATTATCACCTGGATCAAGCCGACAACCTGGGACCAGTCTATTATCACCTGGATCAAGCCGACAACCTGGGACTAGTTCATTATCAGCAGGATCAAGCCGATAACCAGGGACCAGTCTATTATCAGCAGGATCAAGCCGACAACCTGGGACCAGTCTATTATCACCTGGATCAAGCCGACAACCTGGGACTAGTCTATTATCACCAGGATCAAAGTGACAACCTGGAACCAGTCTATTATCACCCGGATCAAGCCGACAACCAGGGACCAGTCTATTATAAGCAGGATCAAGCAGACAACCTCGGACCAGTCTATTATCACATGGATCAAGCCGACAACCTGGGACTAGTCTGTTATCAGCAGGATCATGCCGACAACCAGGGACCAGTCTATTATCACCTGGATCAAGCCGACAACTCAGGACCAGTCTCTTATCACCAGGATCAAGCCGACAACCTGGTACCAGTCTCTTATCACCAGGATCAAGGTGACAACCTGGGACCAGTCTATTATCAGCAGGATCATGCCGACAACCAGGGACCAGTCTATTATCACCTGGATCAAGCCGACAACCTGGGACCAGTCTATTATCAGCAGGATCAAGGCGACAACCTGGGACTAGTCTATTATCAGCAGGATCAAGCCGACAACCAGGGACCAGTCTATTATCACCAGGATCAAGCCGACAACCTGGGACCAGTCTATTATCACCTGGATCAAGCCGACAATCTGGGACTAGTCTATTATCACCCGGATCAAGCCGACAACCAGGGACCAGTCTATTATCACCTGGATCAAGCCGTCAACCTGGGACCAGTCTATTATCAGCAGGATCAAGCAGACAACCTGGGACCAGTCTATTATCACCCGGATCAAGCCGACAACCAGGGACCAGTCTATTATAAGCAGGATCAAGCAATTTTTTCCTGTCCTTTAGAGCTCTTTGATCTGTTTTGACGTCTTTGTATGCTTTGATCTTTGTTGCTGCTGAGATCTTTGAAATATTAGTTTATAAGGCTTGGGAGAGGAAGTAAATACACTTTGGTGTTGGTTGCAAGCCTACAACCTGGGACCAGTCTATTATCACCAAGAACAAACCGACATCCAGGTACCAGTCATAACATGGATCAACTCTCCAACCTGGGACCAGTCTATTATCACCAGGATCAAGCCGACAACCAGGTACCAATCCATCATAATATGGATCACCTCGATCAAGGCGGTGGTCACCAGCGACCAGTCTATTATCACCGGGATCAAGCCTACAACCCGGGACCAGTCTATTATCACCTGGATCAAGCCGATAACCTGGGACCAGTCTATTATCAGCAGGATCAAGCCGACAACCTGGGACCAGTCTCTTATCACCAGGATCAAGCCGACAACCTGGGACCAGTCTATTATCAGCGGAATCAAGCCGACAACCTGGGACCAGTCTATTATCACCCGGATCAAGCCGACAACCAGGGACCAGTCTATTATCACCTGGATCAAGCCGACAACCTGGGACCAGTCTATTATCAGCAGGATCAAGCAGACAACCTGGGACCAGTCTATTATCACCCGGATCAAGCCGACAACCAGGGACCAGTCTATTATCCCCCGGATCAACTCGACAACCAGGGACCAGTCCATTATCCCCCGGATCAACTCGACAACCTGGGACCAGTCTATTATCAGCAGGATCAAGCCGACAACCAGGGACCAGTCTATTATCACCCGGATCAAGCCGGCAACCTGGGACCAGTCTATTATCACCTGGATCAGGCCGACAACCCGGGACCAGTCCATTATCCCCCGGATCAACTCGACAACCTTGGACCAGTCTATTATCAGCAGGATCAAGCCGACAACCAGGGACCAGTCCATTATCCCCCGGATCAACTCGACAACCTGGGACCAGTCTATTATCAGCAGGATCAAGCCGACAACCAGGGACCAGTCTATTATCACCCGGATCAAGCCGACAACCTGAGACCAGTCTATTATCAGCAGGATCAAGCAGACAACCTGGGAACAGTCTATTATCAGCAGGATCAAGCCGACAACCTGGTACCAGTCTCTTATCACCAGGATCAAGGTGACAACCTGGGACCAGTCTATTATCACCTGGATCAAGCCGACAACCTGGGACTAGTCTATTATCAGCAGGATCATGCCGACAATCTGGGACTAGTCTATTATCAGCAGGATCAAGCCGACAACCAGGGACCAGTCTATTATCACCTGGATCAAGCCGACAACCTGGGACCAGTCTATTATCAGCAGGATCAAGCAGACAACCTGGGAACAGTCTATTATCAGCAGGATCAAGCCGACAACCTGGTACCAGTCTCTTATCAGCAGGATCAAGCAGACAACCTGGGAACAGTCTATTATCAGCAGGATCAAGCCGACAACCTGGTACCAGTCTCTTATCACCAGGATCAAGGTGACAACCTGGAACCAGTCTATTATAACCCGGATCAAGCCGACAACCAGGGACCAGTCTATTATAAGCAGGATCAAGCAGACAACCTGGGACCAGTCTATTATCAGCAGGATCAAGCAGACAACCTGGGACCAGTCTATTATCACCTGGATCAAGCCGACAACCTGGGACTAGTCTATTATCACCTGGATCAAGCCGACAACCTGGGACCAGTCTATTATCAGCAGGATCAAGCAGACAACCTGGGACCAGTCTATTATCACCCGGATCAAGCCGACAACCAGGGACCAGTCTATTATAAGCAGGATCAAGCAATCATTTCCTGTCCTTTAGAGCTCTTTGATCTGTTTTGACGTCTTTGTATGCTTTGATCTTTGTTGCTGCTGAGTTCTTTGAAATATTAGTTTATAAGGCTTGGGAGAGGAAATAAATACACTTTGGTGTTGGTTGCAAGCCTACAACCTGGGACCAGTCTATTATCACCAAGAACAAACCGACATCCAGGTACCAGTCATAACATGGATCAACTCTCCAACCTGGGACCAGTCTATTATCACCAGGATCAAGCCGACAACCAGGTACCAATCCATCATAATATGGATCACCTCGATCAAGGCGGTGGTCACCAGCGACCAGTCTATTATCACCTGGATCAAGCCGACAACCTGGGACCAGTCTATTATCACCTGGATCAAGCCGACAACCTGGGACCAGTCTATTATCAGCAGGATCAAGCCGACAACCAGCCCCCATTCTATTATCACCTGGATCAAGCCGACAACCTGGGACCAGTCTATTATCACCTGGATCAAGCCGACAACCTGGGACTAGTTCATTATCAGCAGGATCAAGCCGATAACCAGGGACCAGTCTATTATCAGCAGGATCAAGCCGACAACCTGGGACCAGTCTATTATCACCTGGATCAAGCAGACAACCTGGGACCAGTCTATTATCACCTGGATCAAGCCGACAACCTGGGACTAGTCTATTATCACCTGGATCAAGCCGACAACCTGGTACCAGTCTCTTATCAGCAGGATCAAGCAGACAACCTGGGACCAGTCTATTATCACCTGGATCAAGCAGACAACCTGGGAACAGTCTATTATCAGCAGGATCAAGCCGACAACCTGGTACCAGTCTCTTATCAGCAGGATCAAGCAGACAACCTGGGAACAGTCTATTATCAGCAGGATCAAGCCGACAACCTGGTACCAGTCTCTTATCACCAGGATCAAGGTGACAACCTGGAACCAGTCTATTATAACCCGGATCAAGCCGACAACCAGGGACCAGTCTATTATAAGCAGGATCAAGCAGACAACCTGGGACCAGTCTATTATCACCTGGATCAAGCCGACAACCTGGGACTAGTCTATTATCACCTGGATCAAGCCGACAACCTGGGACCAGTCTATTATCAGCAGGATCAAGCAGACAACCTGGGACCAGTCTATTATCACCCGGATCAAGCCGACAACCAGGGACCAGTCTATTATAAGCAGGATCAAGCAATCATTTCCTGTCCTTTAGAGCTCTTTGATCTGTTTTGACGTCTTTGTATGCTTTGATCTTTGTTGCTGCTGAGTTCTTTGAAATATTAGTTTATAAGGCTTGGGAGAGGAAATAAATACACTTTGGTGTTGGTTGCAAGCCTACAACCTGGGACCAGTCTATTATCACCAAGAACAAACCGACATCCAGGTACCAGTCATAACATGGATCAACTCTCCAACCTGGGACCAGTCTATTATCACCAGGATCAAGCCGACAACCAGGTACCAATCCATCATAATATGGATCACCTCGATCAAGGCGGTGGTCACCAGCGACCAGTCTATTATCACCTGGATCAAGCCGACAACCTGGGACCAGTCTATTATCACCTGGATCAAGCCGACAACCTGGGACCAGTCTATTATCACCTGGATCAAGCCGACAACCTGGGACTAGTCTATTATCAGCAGGATCAAGCCGACAACCAGCCCCCATTCTATTATCACCTGGATCAAGCCGACAACCTGGGACCAGTCTATTATCACCTGGATCAAGCCGACAACCTGGGACTAGTTCATTATCAGCAGGATCAAGCCGATAACCAGGGACCAGTCTATTATCAGCAGGATCAAGCCGACAACCTGGGACCAGTCTATTATCACCTGGATCAAGCAGACAACCTGGGACCAGTCTATTATCACCTGGATCAAGCCGACAACCTGGGACTAGTCTATTATCACCTGGATCAAGCCGACAACCTGGGACCAGTCTATTATCAGCAGGATCAAGCAGACAACCTGGGACCAGTCTATTATCACCCGGATCAAGCCGACAACCAGGGACCAGTCTATTATAAGCAGGATCAAGCAATCATTTCCTGTCCTTTAGAGCTCTTTGATCTGTTTTGACGTCTTTGTATGCTTTGATCTTTGTTGCTGCTGAGATCTTTGAAATATTAGTTTATAAGGCTTGGGAGAGGAAGTAAATACACTTTGGTGTTGGTTGCAAGCCTACAACCTGGGACCAGTCTATTATCACCAAGAACAAACCGACATCCAGGTACCAGTCATAACATGGATCAACTCTCCAACCTGGGACCAGTCTATTATAACCAGGATCAAGCCGACAACCAGGTACCAATCCATCATAATATGGATCACCTCGATCAAGGCGGTGGTCACCAGCGACCAGTCTATTATCACCTGGATCAAGCCGACAACCTGGGACCAGTCTATTATCAGCAGGATCAAGCCGACAACCTGGGACTAGTCTATTATCAGCAGGATCAAGCCGACAACCTGGGACCAGTCTATTATCACCTGGATCAAGCCGACAACCAGGGACCAGTCTATTATCACCTGGATCAAGGCGAAAACCTGGGACCAGTCTATTATCACCTGGATCAAGCCGACAACCTGGGACTAGTCTATTATCACCTGGATCAAGCCGACAACCTGGGACCAGTCTATTATCAGCAGGATCAAGCCGACAACCTGGGACTAGTCTATTATCAGCAGGATCAAGCCGACAACCTGGGACCAGTCTATTATCACCTGGATCAAGCCGACAACCAGGGACCAGTCTATTATCACCTGGATCAAGCCGACAACCTGGGACCAGTCTATTATCAGCAGGATCAAGCAGACAACCTGGGACCAGTCTATTATCACCCGGATCAAGCCGACAACCAGGGACCAGTCTATTATCCCCCGGATCAACTCGACAACCTGGGACCAGTCTATTATCAGCAGGATCAAGCCGACAACCAGGGACCTGTCCATTATCCCCCGGATCAACTCGACAACCTGGGACCAGTCTATTATCAGCAGGATCAAGCCGACAACCAGGGACCAGTCTATTATCACCCGGATCAAGCCGACAACCTGGGACCAGTCTATTATCAGCAGGATCAAGCAGACAACCTGGGAACAGTCTATTATCAGCAGGATCAAGCCGACAACCTGGTACCAGTCTCTTATCACCAGGATCAAGGTGACAACCTGGGACCAGTCTATTATCACCTGGATCAAGCCGACAACCTGGGACTAGTCTATTATCAGCAGGATCATGCCGACAATCTGGGACTAGTCTATTATCAGCAGGATCAAGCCGACAACCAGGGACCGGTCTATTATCACCCGGATCAAGCCGACAACCTGGGACCAGTCTATTATCAGCAGGATCAAGCAGACAACCTGGTACCAGTCTCTTATCAGCAGGATCAAGCAGACAACCTGGGAACAGTCTATTATCAGCAGGATCAAGCCGACAACCTGGTACCAGTCTCTTATCACCAGGATCAAGGTGACAACCTGGAACCAGTCTATTATAACCCGGATCAAGCCGACAACCAGGGACCAGTCTATTATAAGCAGGATCAAGCAGACAACCTGGGACCAGTCTATTATCAGCAGGATCAAGCAGACAACCTGGGACCAGTCTATTATCACCTGGATCAAGCCGACAACCTGGGACTAGTCTATTATCACCTGGATCAAGCCGACAACCTGGGACCAGTCTATTATCAGCAGGATCAAGCAGACAACCTGGGACCAGTCTATTATCACCCGGATCAAGCCGACAACCAGGGACCAGTCTATTATAAGCAGGATCAAGCAATCATTTCCTGTCCTTTAGAGCTCTTTGATCTGTTTTGACGTCTTTGTATGCTTTGATCTTTGTTGCTGCTGAGATCTTTGAAATATTAGTTTATAAGGCTTGGGAGAGGAAGTAAATACACTTTGGTGTTGGTTGCAAGCCTACAACCTGGGACCAGTCTATTATCACCAAGAACAAACCGACATCCAGGTACCAGTCATAACATGGATCAACTCTCCAACCTGGGACCAGTCTATTATCACCAGGATCAAGCCGACAACCAGGTACCAATCCATCATAATATGGATCACCTCGATCAAGGCGGTGGTCACCAGCGACCAGTCTATTATCACCTGGATCAAGCCGACAACCTGGGACCAGTCTATTTTCACCTGGATCAAGCCGACAACCTGGGACCAGTCTATTATCACCTGGATCAAGCCGACAACCTGGGACTAGTCTATTATCAGCAGGATCAAGCCGACAACCAGCCCCCATTCTATTATCACCTGGATCAAGCCGACAACCTGGGACCAGTCTATTATCACCTGGATCAAGCCGACAACCTGGGACTAGTTCATTATCAGCAGGATCAAGCCGATAACCAGGGACCAGTCTATTATCAGCAGGATCAAGCCGACAACCTGGGACCAGTCTATTATCACCTGGATCAAGCCGACAACCTGGGACTAGTCTATTATCACCAGGATCAAAGTGACAACCTGGAACCAGTCTATTATCACCCGGATCAAGCCGACAACCAGGGACCAGTCTATTATAAGCAGGATCAAGCAGACAACCTCGGACCAGTCTATTATCACATGGATCAAGCCGACAACCTGGGACTAGTCTGTTATCAGCAGGATCATGCCGACAACCAGGGACCAGTCTATTATCACCTGGATCAAGCCGACAACTCAGGACCAGTCTCTTATCACCAGGATCAAGCCGACAACCTGGTACCAGTCTCTTATCACCAGGATCAAGGTGACAACCTGGGACCAGTCTATTATCAGCAGGATCATGCCGACAACCAGGGACCAGTCTATTATCACCTGGATCAAGCCGACAACCTGGGACCAGTCTATTATCAGCAGGATCAAGGCGACAACCCGGGACCAGTCTATTATCACCCGGATCAAGCCGACAACCAGGGACCAGTCTATTATCACCTGGATCAAGCCGACAACCAGGGACCAGTCTATTATCAGCAGGATCAAGCTGACAACCTGGGACCAGTCTCTTATCACCAGGATCAAGCCGACAACCTGGGACCAGTCTATTATCAGCAGGATCAAGCCGACAACCTGGGACCAGTCTATTATCACCTGGATCAAGCCGACAACCTGGGACTAGTCTCTTATCAGCAGGATCATGCCGACAACCAGGGACCAGTCTATCATCACCTGGATCAAGCCGACAACTCAGGACCAGTCTATTATCACCTGGATCAAGCCGACAATCTGGGACTAGTCTATTATCACCCGGATCAAGCCGACAACCAGGGACCAGTCTATTATCACCTGGATCAAGCCGTCAACCTGGGACCAGTCTATTATCAGCAGGA
Source organism: Pleuronectes platessa (assembly GCF_947347685.1). NCBI lineage: Eukaryota > Metazoa > Chordata > Actinopteri > Pleuronectiformes > Pleuronectidae > Pleuronectes > Pleuronectes platessa. The sequence goes on along the minus strand of NC_070640.1, from coordinate 17,780,426 downwards.
TCAAGCAGACAACCTGGGACCAGTCTATTATCACCCGGATCAAGCCGACAACCAGGGACCAGTCTATTATAAGCAGGATCAAGCAATTTTTTCCTGTCCTTTAGAGCTCTTTGATCTGTTTTGACGTCTTTGTATGCTTTGATCTTTGTTGCTGCTGAGATCTTTGAAATATTAGTTTATAAGGCTTGGGAGAGGAAGTAAATACACTTTGGTGTTGGTTGCAAGCCTACAACCTGGGACCAGTCTATTATCACCAAGAACAAACCGACATCCAGGTACCAGTCATAACATGGATCAACTCTCCAACCTGGGACCAGTCTATTATCACCAGGATCAAGCCGACAACCAGGTACCAATCCATCATAATATGGATCACCTCGATCAAGGCGGTGGTCACCAGCGACCAGTCTATTATCACCGGGATCAAGCCTACAACCCGGGACCAGTCTATTATCACCTGGATCAAGCCGATAACCTGGGACCAGTCTATTATCAGCAGGATCAAGCCGACAACCTGGGACCAGTCTCTTATCACCAGGATCAAGCCGACAACCTGGGACCAGTCTATTATCAGCGGAATCAAGCCGACAACCTGGGACCAGTCTATTATCACCCGGATCAAGCCGACAACCAGGGACCAGTCTATTATCACCTGGATCAAGCCGACAACCTGGGACCAGTCTATTATCAGCAGGATCAAGCAGACAACCTGGGACCAGTCTATTATCACCCGGATCAAGCCGACAACCAGGGACCAGTCTATTATCCCCCGGATCAACTCGACAACCAGGGACCAGTCCATTATCCCCCGGATCAACTCGACAACCTGGGACCAGTCTATTATCAGCAGGATCAAGCCGACAACCAGGGACCAGTCTATTATCACCCGGATCAAGCCGGCAACCTGGGACCAGTCTATTATCACCTGGATCAGGCCGACAACCCGGGACCAGTCCATTATCCCCCGGATCAACTCGACAACCTTGGACCAGTCTATTATCAGCAGGATCAAGCCGACAACCAGGGACCAGTCCATTATCCCCCGGATCAACTCGACAACCTGGGACCAGTCTATTATCAGCAGGATCAAGCCGACAACCAGGGACCAGTCTATTATCACCCGGATCAAGCCGACAACCTGAGACCAGTCTATTATCAGCAGGATCAAGCAGACAACCTGGGAACAGTCTATTATCAGCAGGATCAAGCCGACAACCTGGTACCAGTCTCTTATCACCAGGATCAAGGTGACAACCTGGGACCAGTCTATTATCACCTGGATCAAGCCGACAACCTGGGACTAGTCTATTATCAGCAGGATCATGCCGACAATCTGGGACTAGTCTATTATCAGCAGGATCAAGCCGACAACCAGGGACCAGTCTATTATCACCTGGATCAAGCCGACAACCTGGGACCAGTCTATTATCAGCAGGATCAAGCAGACAACCTGGGAACAGTCTATTATCAGCAGGATCAAGCCGACAACCTGGTACCAGTCTCTTATCAGCAGGATCAAGCAGACAACCTGGGAACAGTCTATTATCAGCAGGATCAAGCCGACAACCTGGTACCAGTCTCTTATCACCAGGATCAAGGTGACAACAAGCAGGATCAAGCAATCATTTCCTGTCCTTTAGAGCTCTTTGATCTGTTTTGACGTCTTTGTATGCTTTGATCTTTGTTGCTGCTGAGTTCTTTGAAATATTAGTTTATAAGGCTTGGGAGAGGAAATAAATACACTTTGGTGTTGGTTGCAAGCCTACAACCTGGGACCAGTCTATTATCACCAAGAACAAACCGACATCCAGGTACCAGTCATAACATGGATCAACTCTCCAACCTGGGACCAGTCTATTATCACCAGGATCAAGCCGACAACCAGGTACCAATCCATCATAATATGGATCACCTCGATCAAGGCGGTGGTCACCAGCGACCAGTCTATTATCACCTGGATCAAGCCGACAACCTGGGACCAGTCTATTATCACCTGGATCAAGCCGACAACCTGGGACCAGTCTATTATCAGCAGGATCAAGCCGACAACCAGCCCCCATTCTATTATCACCTGGATCAAGCCGACAACCTGGGACCAGTCTATTATCACCTAGATCAAGCCGACAACCTGGGACTAGTTCATTATCAGCAGGATCAAGCCGATAACCAGGGACCAGTCTATTATCAGCAGGATCAAGCCGACAACCTGGGACCAGTCTATTATCACCTGGATCAAGCAGACAACCTGGGACCAGTCTATTATCACCTGGATCAAGCCGACAACCTGGGACTAGTCTATTATCACCTGGATCAAGCCGACAACCTGGTACCAGTCTCTTATCAGCAGGATCAAGCAGACAACCTGGGACCAGTCTATTATCACCTGGATCAAGCAGACAACCTGGGAACAGTCTATTATCAGCAGGATCAAGCCGACAACCTGGTACCAGTCTCTTATCAGCAGGATCAAGCAGACAACCTGGGAACAGTCTATTATCAGCAGGATCAAGCCGACAACCTGGTACCAGTCTCTTATCACCAGGATCAAGGTGACAACCTGGAACCAGTCTATTATAACCCGGATCAAGCCGACAACCAGGGACCAGTCTATTATAAGCAGGATCAAGCAGACAACCTGGGACCAGTCTATTATCACCTGGATCAAGCCGACAACCTGGGACTAGTCTATTATCACCTGGATCAAGCCGACAACCTGGGACCAGTCTATTATCAGCAGGATCAAGCAGACAACCTGGGACCAGTCTATTATCACCCGGATCAAGCCGACAACCAGGGACCAGTCTATTATAAGCAGGATCAAGCAATCATTTCCTGTCCTTTAGAGCTCTTTGATCTGTTTTGACGTCTTTGTATGCTTTGATCTTTGTTGCTGCTGAGTTCTTTGAAATATTAGTTTATAAGGCTTGGGAGAGGAAATAAATACACTTTGGTGTTGGTTGCAAGCCTACAACCTGGGACCAGTCTATTATCACCAAGAACAAACCGACATCCAGGTACCAGTCATAACATGGATCAACTCTCCAACCTGGGACCAGTCTATTATCACCAGGATCAAGCCGACAACCAGGTACCAATCCATCATAATATGGATCACCTCGATCAAGGCGGTGGTCACCAGCGACCAGTCTATTATCACCTGGATCAAGCCGACAACCTGGGACCAGTCTATTATCACCTGGATCAAGCCGACAACCTGGGACCAGTCTATTATCACCTGGATCAAGCCGACAACCTGGGACTAGTCTATTATCAGCAGGATCAAGCCGACAACCAGCCCCCATTCTATTATCACCTGGATCAAGCCGACAACCTGGGACCAGTCTATTATCACCTGGATCAAGCCGACAACCTGGGACTAGTTCATTATCAGCAGGATCAAGCCGATAACCAGGGACCAGTCTATTATCAGCAGGATCAAGCCGACAACCTGGGACCAGTCTATTATCACCTGGATCAAGCAGACAACCTGGGACCAGTCTATTATCACTTGGATCAAGCCGACAACCTGGGACTAGTCTATTATCACCTGGATCAAGCCGACAACCTGGGACCAGTCTATTATCAGCAGGATCAAGCAGACAACCTGGGACCAGTCTATTATCACCCGGATCAAGCCGACAACCAGGGACCAGTCTATTATAAGCAGGATCAAGCAATCATTTCCTGTCCTTTAGAGCTCTTTGATCTGTTTTGACGTCTTTGTATGCTTTGATCTTTGTTGCTGCTGAGATCTTTGAAATATTAGTTTATAAGGCTTGGGAGAGGAAGTAAATACACTTTGGTGTTGGTTGCAAGCCTACAACCTGGGACCAGTCTATTATCACCAAGAACAAACCGACATCCAGGTACCAGTCATAACATGGATCAACTCTCCAACCTGGGACCAGTCTATTATAACCAGGATCAAGCCGACAACCAGGTACCAATCCATCATAATATGGATCACCTCGATCAAGGCGGTGGTCACCAGCGACCAGTCTATTATCACCTGGATCAAGCCGACAACCTGGGACCAGTCTATTATCAGCAGGATCAAGCCGACAACCTGGGACTAGTCTATTATCAGCAGGATCAAGCCGACAACCTGGGACCAGTCTATTATCACCTGGATCAAGCCGACAACCAGGGACCAGTCTATTATCACCTGGATCAAGGCGAAAACCTGGGACCAGTCTATTATCACCTGGATCAAGCCGACAACCTGGGACTAGTCTATTATCACCTGGATCAAGCCGACAACCTGGGACCAGTCTATTATCAGCAGGATCAAGCCGACAACCTGGGACTAGTCTATTATCAGCAGGATCAAGCCGACAACCTGGGACCATTCTATTATCACCTGGATCAAGCCGACAACCAGGGACCAGTCTATTATCACCTGGATCAAGCCGACAACCTGGGACCAGTCTATTATCAGCAGGATCAAGCAGACAACCTGGGACCAGTCTATTATCACCCGGATCAAGCCGACAACCAGGGACCAGTCTATTATCCCCCGGATCAACTCGACAACCTGGGACCAGTCTATTATCAGCAGGATCAAGCCGACAACCAGGGACCTGTCCATTATCCCCCGGATCAACTCGACAACCTGGGACCAGTCTATTATCAGCAGGATCAAGCCGACAACCAGGGACCAGTCTATTATCACCCGGATCAAGCCGACAACCTGGGACCAGTCTATTATCAGCAGGATCAAGCAGACAACCTGGGAACAGTCTATTATCAGCAGGATCAAGCCGACAACCTGGTACCAGTCTCTTATCACCAGGATCAAGGTGACAACCTGGGACCAGTCTATTATCACCTGGATCAAGCCGACAACCTGGGACTAGTCTATTATCAGCAGGATCATGCCGACAATCTGGGACTAGTCTATTATCAGCAGGATCAAGCCGACAACCAGGGACCGGTCTATTATCACCCGGATCAAGCCGACAACCTGGGACCAGTCTATTATCAGCAGGATCAAGCAGACAACCTGGTACCAGTCTCTTATCAGCAGGATCAAGCAGACAACCTGGGAACAGTCTATTATCAGCAGGATCAAGCCGACAACCTGGTACCAGTCTCTTATCACCAGGATCAAGGTGACAACCTGGAACCAGTCTATTATAACCCGGATCAAGCCGACAACCAGGGACCAGTCTATTATAAGCAGGATCAAGCAGACAACCTGGGACCAGTCTATTATCAGCAGGATCAAGCAGACAACCTGGGACCAGTCTATTATCACCTGGATCAAGCCGACAACCTGGGACTAGTCTATTATCACCTGGATCAAGCCGACAACCTGGGACCAGTCTATTATCAGCAGGATCAAGCAGACAACCTGGGACCAGTCTATTATCACCCGGATCAAGCCGACAACCAGGGACCAGTCTATTATAAGCAGGATCAAGCAATCATTTCCTGTCCTTTAGAGCTCTTTGATCTGTTTTGACGTCTTTGTATGCTTTGATCTTTGTTGCTGCTGAGATCTTTGAAATATTAGTTTATAAGGCTTGGGAGAGGAAGTAAATACACTTTGGTGTTGGTTGCAAGCCTACAACCTGGGACCAGTCTATTATCACCAAGAACAAACCGACATCCAGGTACCAGTCATAACATGGATCAACTCTCCAACCTGGGACCAGTCTATTATCACCAGGATCAAGCCGACAACCAGGTACCAATCCATCATAATATGGATCACCTCGATCAAGGCGGTGGTCACCAGCGACCAGTCTATTATCACCTGGATCAAGCCGACAACCTGGGACCAGTCTATTTTCACCTGGATCAAGCCGACAACCTGGGACCAGTCTATTATCACCTGGATCAAGCCGACAACCTGGGACTAGTCTATTATCAGCAGGATCAAGCCGACAACCAGCCCCCATTCTATTATCACCTGGATCAAGCCGACAACCTGGGACCAGTCTATTATCACCTGGATCAAGCCGACAACCTGGGACTAGTTCATTATCAGCAGGATCAAGCCGATAACCAGGGACCAGTCTATTATCAGCAGGATCAAGCCGACAACCTGGGACCAGTCTATTATCACCTGGATCAAGCCGACAACCTGGGACTAGTCTATTATCACCAGGATCAAAGTGACAACCTGGAACCAGTCTATTATCACCCGGATCAAGCCGACAACCAGGGACCAGTCTATTATAAGCAGGATCAAGCAGACAACCTCGGACCAGTCTATTATCACATGGATCAAGCCGACAACCTGGGACTAGTCTGTTATCAGCAGGATCATGCCGACAACCAGGGACCAGTCTATTATCACCTGGATCAAGCCGACAACTCAGGACCAGTCTCTTATCACCAGGATCAAGCCGACAACCTGGTACCAGTCTCTTATCACCAGGATCAAGGTGACAACCTGGGACCAGTCTATTATCAGCAGGATCATGCCGACAACCAGGGACCAGTCTATTATCACCTGGATCAAGCCGACAACCTGGGACCAGTCTATTATCAGCAGGATCAAGGCGACAACCTGGGACTAGTCTATTATCAGCAGGATCAAGCCGACAACCAGGGACCAGTCTATTATCACCAGGATCAAGCCGACAACCTGGGACCAGTCTATTATCACCTGGATCAAGCCGACAATCTGGGACTAGTCTATTATCACCCGGATCAAGCCGACAACCAGGGACCAGTCTATTATCACCTGGATCAAGCCGTCAACCTGGGACCAGTCTATTATCAGCAGGATCAAGCAGACAACCTGGGACCAGTCTATTATCACCCGGATCAAGCCGACAACCAGGGACCAGTCTATTATAAGCAGGATCAAGCAATCATTTCCTGTCCTTTAGAGCTCTTTGATCTGTTTTGACGTCTTTGTATGCTTTGATCTTTGTTGCTGCTGAGATCTTTGAAATATTAGTTTATAAGGCTTGGGAGAGGAAGTAAATACACTTTGGTGTTGGTTGCAAGCCTACAACCTGGGACCAGTCTATTATCACCAAGAACAAACCGACATCCAGGTACCAGTCATAACATGGATCAACTCTCCAACCTGGGACCAGTCTATTATCACCAGGATCAAGCCGACAACCAGGTACCAATCCATCATAATATGGATCACCTCGATCAAGGCGGTGGTCACCAGCGACCAGTCTATTATCACCGGGATCAAGCCTACAACCCGGGACCAGTCTATTATCACCTGGATCAAGCCGATAACGTGGGACCAGTCTATTGTCAGCAGGATCAAGCCGACAACCTGGGACCAGTCTCTTATCACCAGGATCAAGCCGACAACCTGGGACCAGTCTATTATCAGCGGAATCAAGCCGACAACCTGGGACCAGTCTATTATCACCCGGATCAAGCCGACAACCAGGGACCAGTCTATTATCACCTGGATCAGGCCGACAACCCAGGACCAGTCCATTATCCCCCGGATCAACTCGACAACCTGGGACCAGTCTATTATCAGCAGGATCAAGCCGACAACCAGGGACCAGTCTATTATCACCCGGATCAAGCCGACAACCTGGGACCAGTCTATTATCAGCAGGATCAAGCAGACAACCTGGGACCAGTCTATTATCACCCGGATCAAGCCGACAACCAGGGACCAGTCTATTATAAGCAGGATCAAGCAATCATTTCCTATCCTTTAGAGCTCTTTGATCTGTTTTGACGTCTTTGTATGCTTTGATCTTTGTTGCTGCTGAGATCTTTGAAATATTAGTTTATAAGGCTTGTGAGAGGAAGTAAATACACTTTGGTGTTGGTTGCAAGCCTACAACCTGGGACCAGTCTATTATCACCAAGAACAAACCGACATCCAGGTACCAGTCATAACATGGATCAACTCTCCAACCTGGGACCAGTCTATTATCACCAGGATCAACTCGACAACCTGGGACCAGTCTATTATCAGCAGGATCAAGCCGACAACCAGGGACCAGTCTATTATCACCCGGATCAAACCGACAACCTGGGACCAGTCTATTATCACCTGGATCAAACCGACAACCTGGGACTAGTCTATTATCAGCAGGATTATGCCGACAAGCAGGGACCAGTCTATTATCACCTGGATCAAGCCGACAACTAAGGACCAGTCTCTTATCACCAGGATCAAGCCGACAACCTGGGACCAGTCTATTATCACCCGGATCAAGCCGACAACCTGGGACCAGTCTATTATCAGCAGGATTATGCCGACAACCAGGGACCAGTCTATTATCAGCAGGATCAAGCCGACAACCTGGTACCAGTCTCTTATCACCAGGATCAAGGTGACAACCTGGGACCAGTCTATTATCAGCAGGATCAAGCCGACAACCAGGGACCAGTCTATTATCACCTGGATCAAGCCAACAACCTGGGACTAGTCTATTATCAGCAGGATCATGCCGACAATCTGGGACTAGTCTATTATCAGCAGGATCAAGCCGACAACCAGGGACCAGTCTATTATCAGCAGGATCAAGCCGACAACCTGGGACCAGTCTATTATCACCTGGATCAAGCCGACAACCAGGGACCAGTCTATTATCAGCAGGATCAAGCTGACAACCTGGGACCAGTCTCTTATCACCAGGATCAAGCCGACAACCTGGGACCAGTCTATTATCAGCAGGATCAAGCCGACAACCTGGGACCAGTCTATTATCACCTGGATCAAGCCGACAACCTGGGACTAGTCTCTTATCAGCAGGATCATGCCGACAACCAGGGACCAGTCTATCATCACCTGGATCAAGCCGACAACTCAGGACCAGTCTCTTATCACCAGGATCAAGCCGACAACCTGGGACTAGTCTATTATCAGCAGGATCAAGCCGACAACCAGGGACCAGTCTATTATCACCTGGATCAAGCCGACAACCTGGGACCAGTCTATTATCAGCAGGATCAAGCAGACAACCTGGGACCAGTCTATTATCACCTGGATCAAGTCGACAACCTGGGACCAGTCTATTATCAGCAGGATCAAGCCGACAACCTGGGACTAGTCTATTATCACCTGGATCAAGCCGACAACCTGGGACCAGTCTATTATCAGCAGGATCAAGCAGACAACCTGGGACCAGTCTATTATCACCCGGATCAAGCCGACAACCAGGGACCAGTCTATTATAAGCAGGATCAAGCAATCATTTCCTGTCCTTTAGAGCTCTTTGATCTGTTTTGACGTCTTTGTATGCTTTGATCTTTGTTGCTGCTGAGATTTTGAAATATTAGTTTAAAGGCTTGGGAGAGGAAGTAAATACACTTTGGTGTTGGTTGCAAGCCTACAACCTGGGACCAGTCTATTATCACCAAGAACAAACCGACATCCAGGTACCAGTCATAACATGGATCAACTCTCCAACCTGGGACCAGTCTATTATCACCAGGATCAAGCCAACAACCAGGTACCAATCCATCATAATATGGATCACCTCGATCAAGGCGGTGGTCACCAGCGACCAGTCTATTATCACCGGGATCAAGCCTACAACCCGGGACCAGTCTATTATCACCTGGATCAAGCCGATAACCTGGGACCAGTCTATTATCAGCAGGATCAAGCCGACAACCTGGGACCAGTCTATCATCAGCAGGATCAAGCCGACAACCTGGTACCAGTCTCTTATCAGCAGGATCAAGCCGACAACCTGGGACCAGTCTCTTATCACCAGGATCAAGCCGACAACCTGGGACCAGTCTATTATCAGCGGGATCAAGCTGACAACCTGGGACCAGTCCATTATCACCCGGATCAAGCCGACAACCAGGGACCAGTCTATTATCAGCTGGATCAGGCCGACAACCCGGGACCAGTCTATTATCACCCGGATCAAGCCGACAACCAGGGACCAGTCTATTATCACCTGGATCAAGCCGACAACCAGGGACCAGTCTATTATCAGCAGGATCAAGCTGACAACCTGGGACCAGTCTCTTATCACCAGGATCAAGCCGACAACCTGGGACCAGTCTATTATCAGCAGGATCAAGCCGACAACCTGGGACCAGTCTATTATCACCTGGATCAAGCCGACAACCTGGGACTAGTCTCTTATCAGCAGGATCATGCCGACAACCAGGGACCAGTCTATCATCACCTGGATCAAGCCGACAACTCAGGACCAGTCTCTTATCACCAGGATCAAGCCGACAACCTGGGACTAGTCTATTATCAGCAGGATCAAGCCGACAACCAGGGACCAGTCTATTATCACCTGGATCAAGCCGACAACCTGGGACTAGTCTATTATCAGCAGGATCATGCCGACAATCTGGGACTAGTCTATTATCAGCAGGATCAAGCCGACAACCAGGGACCAGTCTATTATCACCTGGATCAAGCCGACAACCTGGGACCAGTCTATTATCAGCAGGATCAAGCAGACAACCTGGGAACAGTCTATTATCAGCAGGATCAAGCCGACAACCTGGTACCAGTCTCTTATCAGCAGGATCAAGCAGACAACCTGGGAACAGTCTATTATCAGCAGGATCAAGCCGACAACCTGGTACCAGTCTCTTATCACCAGGATCAAGGTGACAACCTGGAACCAGTCTATTATAACCCGGATCAAGCCGACAACCAGGGACCAGTCTATTATAAGCAGGATCAAGCAGACAACCTGGGACCAGTCTATTATCAGCAGGATCAAGCAGACAACCTGGGACCAGTCTATTATCACCTGGATCAAGCCGACAACCTGGGACTAGTCTATTATCACCTGGATCAAGCCGACAACCTGGGACCAGTCTATTATCAGCAGGATCAAGCAGACAACCTGGGACCAGTCTATTATCACCCGGATCAAGCCGACAACCAGGGACCAGTCTATTATAAGCAGGATCAAGCAATCATTTCCTGTCCTTTAGAGCTCTTTGATCTGTTTTGACGTCTTTGTATGCTTTGATCTTTGTTGCTGCTGAGTTCTTTGAAATATTAGTTTATAAGGCTTGGGAGAGGAAATAAATACACTTTGGTGTTGGTTGCAAGCCTACAACCTGGGACCAGTCTATTATCACCAAGAACAAACCGACATCCAGGTACCAGTCATAACATGGATCAACTCTCCAACCTGGGACCAGTCTATTATCACCAGGATCAAGCCGACAACCAGGTACCAATCCATCATAATATGGATCACCTCGATCAAGGCGGTGGTCACCAGCGACCAGTCTATTATCACCTGGATCAAGCCGACAACCTGGGACCAGTCTATTATCACCTGGATCAAGCCGACAACCTGGGACCAGTCTATTATCAGCAGGATCAAGCCGACAACCAGCCCCCATTCTATTATCACCTGGATCAAGCCGACAACCTGGGACCAGTCTATTATCACCTGGATCAAGCCGACAACCTGGGACTAGTTCATTATCAGCAGGATCAAGCCGATAACCAGGGACCAGTCTATTATCAGCAGGATCAAGCCGACAACCTGGGACCAGTCTATTATCACCTGGATCAAGCAGACAACCTGGGACCAGTCTATTATCACCTGGATCAAGCCGACAACCTTGGACTAGTCTATTATCACCTGGATCAAGCCGACAACCTGGTACCAGTCTCTTATCAGCAGGATCAAGCAGACAACCTGGGACCAGTCTATTATCACCTGGATCAAGCAGACAACCTGGGAACAGTCTATTATCAGCAGGATCAAGCCGACAACCTGGTACCAGTCTCTTATCAGCAGGATCAAGCAGACAACCTGGGAACAGTCTATTATCAGCAGGATCAAGCCGACAACCTGGTACCAGTCTCTTATCACCAGGATCAAGGTGACAACCTGGAACCAGTCTATTATAACCCGGATCAAGCCGACAACCAGGGACCAGTCTATTATAAGCAGGATCAAGCAGACAACCTGGGACCAGTCTATTATCAGCAGGATCAAGCAGACAACCTGGGACCAGTCTATTATCACCTGGATCAAGCCGACAACCTGGGACTAGTCTATTATCACCTGGATCAAGCCGACAACCTGGGACCAGTCTATTATCAGCAGGTTCAAGCAGACAACCTGGGACCAGTCTATTATCACCTGGATCAAGTCGACAACCTGGGACCAGTCTATTATCAGCAGGATCAAGCCGACAACCTGGGACTAGTCTATTATCACCTGGATCAAGCCGACAACCTGGGACCAGTCTATTATCAGCAGGATCAAGCAGACAACCTGGGACCAGTCTATTATCACCCGGATCAAGCCGACAACCAGGGACCAGTCTATTATCATTTGGATCAGGCCGACAACCCGGGACCAGTCCATTATCCCCCGGATCAACTTGACAACCTGGGACCAGTCTATTATCAGCAGGATCAAGCCGACAACCAGGGACCAGTCTATTATCACCCGGATCAAGCCGACAACCTGGGACCAGTCTATTATCAGCAGGATCAAGCAGACAACCTGGGAACAGTCTATTATCAGCAGGATCAAGCCGACAACCTGGTACCAGTCTCTTATCACCAGGATCAAGGTGACAACCTGGAACCAGTCTATTATCACCCGGATCAAGCCGACAACCAGGGACCAGTCTATTATAAGCAGGATCAAGCAGACAACCTGGGACCAGTCTATTATCACCTGGATCAAGCCTACTACCTGGGACTAGTCTATTATAAGCAGGATCAAGCTGACAACTCAGGACCAGTCTCTTATCACCAGGATAAAGCCGACAACCTGGGACCAGTCTATTATCAGCAGGATCAAGCCGACAACCTGGGACCAGTCTATTATCACATGGATCAAGCCGACAACCTGGGACTAGTCTGTTATCAGCAGGATCATGCCGACAACCAGGGACCAGTCTATTATCACCTGGATCAAGCCGACAACTCAGGACCAGTCTCTTATCACCAGGATCAAGCCGACAACCTGGTACCAGTCTCTTATCACCAGGATCAAGGTGACAACCTGGGACCAGTCTATTATCAGCAGGATCAAGCCGACAACCAGGGACCAGTCTATTATCACCTGGATCAAGCCGACAACCTGGGACCAGTCTATTATCAGCAGGATCAAGGCGACAACCTGGGACTAGTCTATTATCAGCAGGATCAAGCCGACAACCAGGGACCAGTCTATTATCACCTGGATCAAGCCGACAACCTGGGACCAGTCTATTATCACCTGGATCAAGCCGACAACCTGGGACTAGCCTATTATCACCTGGATCAAGCCGACAACCTGGGACCAGTCTATTATCAGCAGGATCAAGCAGACAACCTGTGACCAGTCTATTATCACCCGGATCAAGCCGACAACCAGGGACCAGTCTATTATAAGCAGCATCAAGCAGACAACCTGGGACCAGTCTATTATCAAAAGGATCAAGCCGACAACCAGGGACCAGTCTATTATAAGCAGGATCAAGCAGACAACCTGGGACCAGTCAATTATCACCTGGATCAAGCCGACTACCTGGGACTAGTCTATTATCAGCAGGATCAAGCTGACAACTCAGGACCAGTCTCTTATCACCAGGATCAAGCCGACAACCTGGGACCAGTCTATTATCAGCAGGATCAAGCCGACAACCTGGGACCAGTCTATTATCACCTGGATCAAGCCGACAACCAGGGACCAGTCTATTATCACCTGGATCAAGCCGACAACCTGGGACCAGTCTATTATCAGCAGGATCAAGCCGACAACCTGGGACTAGTCTATTATCAGCAGGATCAAGCCGACAACCAGGGACCAGTCTATTATCACCTGGATCAAGCCGACAACCTGGGACCAGTCTATTATCACCTCAATCAAGCCGACAACCTGGGACTAGTCTATTATCACCTGGATCAAGCCGACAACCTGGGACCAGTCTATTATCAGCAGGATCAAGCAGACAACCTGGGACCAGTCTATTATCACCCGGATCAAGCCGACAACCAGGGACCAGTCTATTATCCCCCGGATCAACTCGACAACCAGGGACCAGTCCATTATCCCCCGGATCAACTCGACAACCTGGGACCAGTCTATTATCAGCAGGATCAAGCCGACAACCAGGGACCAGTCTATTATCACCCGGATCAAGCCGGCAACCTGGGACCAGTCTATTATCACCTGGATCAGGCCGACAACCCGGGACCAGTCCATTATCCCCCGGATCAACTCGACAACCTTGGACCAGTCTATTATCAGCAGGATCAAGCCGACAACCAGGGACCAGTCCATTATCCCCCGGATCAACTCGACAACCTGGGACCAGTCTATTATCAGCAGGATCAAGCCGACAACCAGGGACCAGTCTATTATCACCCGGATCAAGCCGACAACCTGAGACCAGTCTATTATCAGCAGGATCAAGCAGACAACCTGGGAACAGTCTATTATCAGCAGGATCAAGCCGACAACCTGGTACCAGTCTCTTATCACCAGGATCAAGGTGACAACCTGGGACCAGTCTATTATCACCTGGATCAAGCCGACAACCTGGGACTAGTCTATTATCAGCAGGATCATGCCGACAATCTGGGACTAGTCTATTATCAGCAGGATCAAGCCGACAACCAGGGACCAGTCTATTATCACCTGGATCAAGCCGACAACCTGGGACCAGTCTATTATCAGCAGGATCAAGCAGACAACCTGGGAACAGTCTATTATCAGCAGGATCAAGCCGACAACCTGGTACCAGTCTCTTATCAGCAGGATCAAGCAGACAACCTGGGAACAGTCTATTATCAGCAGGATCAAGCCGACAACCTGGTACCAGTCTCTTATCACCAGGATCAAGGTGACAACCTGGAACCAGTCTATTATAACCCGGATCAAGCCGACAACCAGGGACCAGTCTATTATAAGCAGGATCAAGCAGACAACCTGGGACCAGTCTATTATCAGCAGGATCAAGCAGACAACCTGGGACCAGTCTATTATCACCTGGATCAAGCCGACAACCTGGGACTAGTCTATTATCACCTGGATCAAGCCGACAACCTGGGACCAGTCTATTATCAGCAGGATCAAGCAGACAACCTGGGACCAGTCTATTATCACCCGGATCAAGCCGACAACCAGGGACCAGTCTATTATAAGCAGGATCAAGCAATCATTTCCTGTCCTTTAGAGCTCTTTGATCTGTTTTGACGTCTTTGTATGCTTTGATCTTTGTTGCTGCTGAGTTCTTTGAAATATTAGTTTATAAGGCTTGGGAGAGGAAATAAATACACTTTGGTGTTGGTTGCAAGCCTACAACCTGGGACCAGTCTATTATCACCAAGAACAAACCGACATCCAGGTACCAGTCATAACATGGATCAACTCTCCAACCTGGGACCAGTCTATTATCACCAGGATCAAGCCGACAACCAGGTACCAATCCATCATAATATGGATCACCTCGATCAAGGCGGTGGTCACCAGCGACCAGTCTATTATCACCTGGATCAAGCCGACAACCTGGGACCAGTCTATTATCACCTGGATCAAGCCGACAACCTGGGACCAGTCTATTATCAGCAGGATCAAGCCGACAACCAGCCCCCATTCTATTATCACCTGGATCAAGCCGACAACCTGGGACCAGTCTATTATCACCTGGATCAAGCCGACAACCTGGGACTAGTTCATTATCAGCAGGATCAAGCCGATAACCAGGGACCAGTCTATTATCAGCAGGATCAAGCCGACAACCTGGGACCAGTCTATTATCACCTGGATCAAGCAGACAACCTGGGACCAGTCTATTATCACCTGGATCAAGCCGACAACCTGGGACTAGTCTATTATCACCTGGATCAAGCCGACAACCTGGTACCAGTCTCTTATCAGCAGGATCAAGCAGACAACCTGGGACCAGTCTATTATCACCTGGATCAAGCAGACAACCTGGGAACAGTCTATTATCAGCAGGATCAAGCCGACAACCTGGTACCAGTCTCTTATCAGCAGGATCAAGCAGACAACCTGGGAACAGTCTATTATCACCTCAATCAAGCCGACAACCTGGGACTAGTCTATTATCACCTGGATCAAGCCGACAACCTGGGACCAGTCTATTATCAGCAGGATCAAGCAGACAACCTGGGACCAGTCTATTATCACCCGGATCAAGCCGACAACCAGGGACCAGTCTATTATCCCCCGGATCAACTCGACAACCAGGGACCAGTCCATTATCCCCCGGATCAACTCGACAACCTGGGACCAGTCTATTATCAGCAGGATCAAGCCGACAACCAGGGACCAGTCTATTATCACCCGGATCAAGCCGGCAACCTGGGACCAGTCTATTATCACCTGGATCAGGCCGACAACCCGGGACCAGTCCATTATCCCCCGGATCAACTCGACAACCTTGGACCAGTCTATTATCAGCAGGATCAAGCCGACAACCAGGGACCAGTCCATTATCCCCCGGATCAACTCGACAACCTGGGACCAGTCTATTATCAGCAGGATCAAGCCGACAACCAGGGACCAGTCTATTATCACCCGGATCAAGCCGACAACCTGAGACCAGTCTATTATCAGCAGGATCAAGCAGACAACCTGGGAACAGTCTATTATCAGCAGGATCAAGCCGACAACCTGGTACCAGTCTCTTATCACCAGGATCAAGGTGACAACCTGGGACCAGTCTATTATCACCTGGATCAAGCCGACAACCTGGGACTAGTCTATTATCAGCAGGATCATGCCGACAATCTGGGACTAGTCTATTATCAGCAGGATCAAGCCGACAACCAGGGACCAGTCTATTATCACCTGGATCAAGCCGACAACCTGGGACCAGTCTATTATCAGCAGGATCAAGCAGACAACCTGGGAACAGTCTATTATCAGCAGGATCAAGCCGACAACCTGGTACCAGTCTCTTATCAGCAGGATCAAGCAGACAACCTGGGAACAGTCTATTATCAGCAGGATCAAGCCGACAACCTGGTACCAGTCTCTTATCACCAGGATCAAGGTGACAACCTGGAACCAGTCTATTATAACCCGGATCAAGCCGACAACCAGGGACCAGTCTATTATAAGCAGGATCAAGCAGACAACCTGGGACCAGTCTATTATCAGCAGGATCAAGCAGACAACCTGGGACCAGTCTATTATCACCTGGATCAAGCCGACAACCTGGGACTAGTCTATTATCACCTGGATCAAGCCGACAACCTGGGACCAGTCTATTATCAGCAGGATCAAGCAGACAACCTGGGACCAGTCTATTATCACCCGGATCAAGCCGACAACCAGGGACCAGTCTATTATAAGCAGGATCAAGCAATCATTTCCTGTCCTTTAGAGCTCTTTGATCTGTTTTGACGTCTTTGTATGCTTTGATCTTTGTTGCTGCTGAGTTCTTTGAAATATTAGTTTATAAGGCTTGGGAGAGGAAATAAATACACTTTGGTGTTGGTTGCAAGCCTACAACCTGGGACCAGTCTATTATCACCAAGAACAAACCGACATCCAGGTACCAGTCATAACATGGATCAACTCTCCAACCTGGGACCAGTCTATTATCACCAGGATCAAGCCGACAACCAGGTACCAATCCATCATAATATGGATCACCTCGATCAAGGCGGTGGTCACCAGCGACCAGTCTATTATCACCTGGATCAAGCCGACAACCTGGGACCAGTCTATTATCACCTGGATCAAGCCGACAACCTGGGACCAGTCTATTATCAGCAGGATCAAGCCGACAACCAGCCCCCATTCTATTATCACCTGGATCAAGCCGACAACCTGGGACCAGTCTATTATCACCTGGATCAAGCCGACAACCTGGGACTAGTTCATTATCAGCAGGATCAAGCCGATAACCAGGGACCAGTCTATTATCAGCAGGATCAAGCCGACAACCTGGGACCAGTCTATTATCACCTGGATCAAGCAGACAACCTGGGACCAGTCTATTATCACCTGGATCAAGCCGACAACCTGGGACTAGTCTATTATCACCTGGATCAAGCCGACAACCTGGTACCAGTCTCTTATCAGCAGGATCAAGCAGACAACCTGGGACCAGTCTATTATCACCTGGATCAAGCAGACAACCTGGGAACAGTCTATTATCAGCAGGATCAAGCCGACAACCTGGTACCAGTCTCTTATCAGCAGGATCAAGCAGACAACCTGGGAACAGTCTATTATCAGCAGGATCAAGCCGACAACCTGGTACCAGTCTCTTATCACCAGGATCAAGGTGACAACCTGGAACCAGTCTATTATAACCCGGATCAAGCCGACAACCAGGGACCAGTCTATTATAAGCAGGATCAAGCAGACAACCTGGGACCAGTCTATTATCACCTGGATCAAGCCGACAACCTGGGACTAGTCTATTATCACCTGGATCAAGCCGACAACCTGGGACCAGTCTATTATCAGCAGGATCAAGCAGACAACCTGGGACCAGTCTATTATCACCCGGATCAAGCCGACAACCAGGGACCAGTCTATTATAAGCAGGATCAAGCAATCATTTCCTGTCCTTTAGAGCTCTTTGATCTGTTTTGACGTCTTTGTATGCTTTGATCTTTGTTGCTGCTGAGTTCTTTGAAATATTAGTTTATAAGGCTTGGGAGAGGAAATAAATACACTTTGGTGTTGGTTGCAAGCCTACAACCTGGGACCAGTCTATTATCACCAAGAACAAACCGACATCCAGGTACCAGTCATAACATGGATCAACTCTCCAACCTGGGACCAGTCTATTATCACCAGGATCAAGCCGACAACCAGGTACCAATCCATCATAATATGGATCACCTCGATCAAGGCGGTGGTCACCAGCGACCAGTCTATTATCACCTGGATCAAGCCGACAACCTGGGACCAGTCTATTATCACCTGGATCAAGCCGACAACCTGGGACCAGTCTATTATCACCTGGATCAAGCCGACAACCTGGGACTAGTCTATTATCAGCAGGATCAAGCCGACAACCAGCCCCCATTCTATTATCACCTGGATCAAGCCGACAACCTGGGACCAGTCTATTATCACCTGGATCAAGCCGACAACCTGGGACTAGTTCATTATCAGCAGGATCAAGCCGATAACCAGGGACCAGTCTATTATCAGCAGGATCAAGCCGACAACCTGGGACCAGTCTATTATCACCTGGATCAAGCAGACAACCTGGGACCAGTCTATTATCACCTGGATCAAGCCGACAACCTGGGACTAGTCTATTATCACCTGGATCAAGCCGACAACCTGGGACCAGTCTATTATCAGCAGGATCAAGCAGACAACCTGGGACCAGTCTATTATCACCCGGATCAAGCCGACAACCAGGGACCAGTCTATTATAAGCAGGATCAAGCAATCATTTCCTGTCCTTTAGAGCTCTTTGATCTGTTTTGACGTCTTTGTATGCTTTGATCTTTGTTGCTGCTGAGATCTTTGAAATATTAGTTTATAAGGCTTGGGAGAGGAAGTAAATACACTTTGGTGTTGGTTGCAAGCCTACAACCTGGGACCAGTCTATTATCACCAAGAACAAACCGACATCCAGGTACCAGTCATAACATGGATCAACTCTCCAACCTGGGACCAGTCTATTATAACCAGGATCAAGCCGACAACCAGGTACCAATCCATCATAATATGGATCACCTCGATCAAGGCGGTGGTCACCAGCGACCAGTCTATTATCACCTGGATCAAGCCGACAACCTGGGACCAGTCTATTATCAGCAGGATCAAGCCGACAACCTGGGACTAGTCTATTATCAGCAGGATCAAGCCGACAACCTGGGACCAGTCTATTATCACCTGGATCAAGCCGACAACCAGGGACCAGTCTATTATCACCTGGATCAAGGCGAAAACCTGGGACCAGTCTATTATCACCTGGATCAAGCCGACAACCTGGGACTAGTCTATTATCACCTGGATCAAGCCGACAACCTGGGACCAGTCTATTATCAGCAGGATCAAGCCGACAACCTGGGACTAGTCTATTATCAGCAGGATCAAGCCGACAACCTGGGACCAGTCTATTATCACCTGGATCAAGCCGACAACCAGGGACCAGTCTATTATCACCTGGATCAAGCCGACAACCTGGGACCAGTCTATTATCAGCAGGATCAAGCAGACAACCTGGGACCAGTCTATTATCACCCGGATCAAGCCGACAACCAGGGACCAGTCTATTATCCCCCGGATCAACTCGACAACCTGGGACCAGTCTATTATCAGCAGGATCAAGCCGACAACCAGGGACCTGTCCATTATCCCCCGGATCAACTCGACAACCTGGGACCAGTCTATTATCAGCAGGATCAAGCCGACAACCAGGGACCAGTCTATTATCACCCGGATCAAGCCGACAACCTGGGACCAGTCTATTATCAGCAGGATCAAGCAGACAACCTGGGAACAGTCTATTATCAGCAGGATCAAGCCGACAACCTGGTACCAGTCTCTTATCACCAGGATCAAGGTGACAACCTGGGACCAGTCTATTATCACCTGGATCAAGCCGACAACCTGGGACTAGTCTATTATCAGCAGGATCATGCCGACAATCTGGGACTAGTCTATTATCAGCAGGATCAAGCCGACAACCAGGGACCGGTCTATTATCACCCGGATCAAGCCGACAACCTGGGACCAGTCTATTATCAGCAGGATCAAGCAGACAACCTGGTACCAGTCTCTTATCAGCAGGATCAAGCAGACAACCTGGGAACAGTCTATTATCAGCAGGATCAAGCCGACAACCTGGTACCAGTCTCTTATCACCAGGATCAAGGTGACAACCTGGAACCAGTCTATTATAACCCGGATCAAGCCGACAACCAGGGACCAGTCTATTATAAGCAGGATCAAGCCGACAACCTGGGACCAGTCTATTATCAGCGGGATCAAGCCGACAACCTGGGACCAGTCCATTATCACCCGGATCAAGCCGACAACCAGGGACCAGTCTATTATCAGCTGGATCAGGCCGACAACCCGGGACCAGTCTATTATCACCCGGATCAAGCCGACAACCAGGGACCAGTCTATTATCATTTGGATCAGGCCGACAACCCGGGACCAGTCCATTATCCCCCGGATCAACTTGACAACCTGGGACCAGTCTATTATCAGCAGGATCAAGCCGACAACCAGGGACCAGTCTATTATCACCCGGATCAAGCCGACAACCTGGGACCAGTCTATTATCAGCAGGATCAAGCAGACAACCTGGGAACAGTCTATTATCAGCAGGATCAAGCCGACAACCTGGTACCAGTCTCTTATCACCAGGATCAAGGTGACAACCTGGAACCAGTCTATTATCACCCGGATCAAGCCGACAACCAGGGACCAGTCTATTATAAGCAGGATCAAGCAGACAACCTGGGACCAGTCTATTATCACCTGGATCAAGCCTACTACCTGGGACTAGTCTATTATAAGCAGGATCAAGCTGACAACTCAGGACCAGTCTCTTATCACCAGGATAAAGCCGACAACCTGGGACCAGTCTATTATCAGCAGGATCAAGCCGACAACCTGGGACCAGTCTATTATCACATGGATCAAGCCGACAACCTGGGACTAGTCTGTTATCAGCAGGATCATGCCGACAACCAGGGACCAGTCTATTATCACCTGGATCAAGCCGACAACTCAGGACCAGTCTCTTATCACCAGGATCAAGCCGACAACCTGGTACCAGTCTCTTATCACCAGGATCAAGGTGACAACCTGGGACCAGTCTATTATCAGCAGGATCAAGCCGACAACCAGGGACCAGTCTATTATCACCTGGATCAAGCCGACAACCTGGGACCAGTCTATTATCAGCAGGATCAAGGCGACAACCTGGGACTAGTCTATTATCAGCAGGATCAAGCCGACAACCAGGGACCAGTCTATTATCACCTGGATCAAGCCGACAACCTGGGACCAGTCTATTATCACCTGGATCAAGCCGACAACCTGGGACTAGCCTATTATCACCGGGATCAAGCCGACAACCTGGGACCAGTCTATTATCAGCAGGATCAAGCAGACAACCTGTGACCAGTCTATTATCACCCGGATCAAGCCGACAACCAGGGACCAGTCTATTATAAGCAGCATCAAGCAGACAACCTGGGACCAGTCTATTATCAAAAGGATCAAGCCGACAACCAGGGACCAGTCTATTATAAGCAGGATCAAGCAGACAACCTGGGACCAGTCAATTATCACCTGGATCAAGCCGACTACCTGGGACTAGTCTATTATCAGCAGGATCAAGCTGACAACTCAGGACCAGTCTCTTATCACCAGGATCAAGCCGACAACCTGGGACCAGTCTATTATCAGCAGGATCAAGCCGACAACCTGGGACCAGTCTATTATCACCTGGATCAAGCCGACAACCAGGGACCAGTCTATTATCACCTGGATCAAGCCGACAACCTGGGACCAGTCTATTATCAGCAGGATCAAGCCGACAACCTGGGACTAGTCTATTATCAGCAGGATCAAGCCGACAACCAGGGACCAGTCTATTATCACCTGGATCAAGCCGACAACCTGGGACCAGTCTATTATCACCTGGATCAAGCCGACAACCTGGGACTAGTCTATTATCACCTGGATCAAGCCGACAACATGGGACCAGTCTATTATCAGCAGGATCAAGCAGACAACCTGGGACCAGTCTATTATCACCCGGATCAAGCCGACAACCAGGGACCAGTCTATTATCCCCCGGATCAACTCGACAACCAGGGACCAGTCCATTATCCCCCGGATCAACTCGACAACCTGGGACCAGTCTATTATCAGCAGGATCAAGCCGACAACCAGGGACCAGTCTATTATCACCCGGATCAAGCCGGCAACCTGGGACCAGTCTATTATCACCTGGATCAGGCCGACAACCCGGGACCAGTCCATTATCCCCCGGATCAACTCGACAACCTTGGACCAGTCTATTATCAGCAGGATCAAGCCGACAACCAGGGACCAGTCCATTATCCCCCGGATCAACTCGACAACCTGGGACCAGTCTATTATCAGCAGGATCAAGCCGACAACCAGGGACCAGTCTATTATCACCCGGATCAAGCCGACAACCTGAGACCAGTCTATTATCAGCAGGATCAAGCAGACAACCTGGGAACAGTCTATTATCAGCAGGATCAAGCCGACAACCTGGTACCAGTCTCTTATCACCAGGATCAAGGTGACAACCTGGGACCAGTCTATTATCACCTGGATCAAGCCGACAACCTGGGACTAGTCTATTATCAGCAGGATCATGCCGACAATCTGGGACTAGTCTATTATCAGCAGGATCAAGCCGACAACCAGGGACCAGTCTATTATCACCTGGATCAAGCCGACAACCTGGGACCAGTCTATTATCAGCAGGATCAAGCAGACAACCTGGGAACAGTCTATTATCAGCAGGATCAAGCCGACAACCTGGTACCAGTCTCTTATCAGCAGGATCAAGCAGACAACCTGGGAACAGTCTATTATCAGCAGGATCAAGCCGACAACCTGGTACCAGTCTCTTATCACCAGGATCAAGGTGACAACCTGGAACCAGTCTATTATAACCCGGATCAAGCCGACAACCAGGGACCAGTCTATTATAAGCAGGATCAAGCAGACAACCTGGGACCAGTCTATTATCAGCAGGATCAAGCAGACAACCTGGGACCAGTCTATTATCACCTGGATCAAGCCGACAACCTGGGACTAGTCTATTATCACCTGGATCAAGCCGACAACCTGGGACCAGTCTATTATCAGCAGGATCAAGCAGACAACCTGGGACCAGTCTATTATCACCCGGATCAAGCCGACAACCAGGGACCAGTCTATTATAAGCAGGATCAAGCAATCATTTCCTGTCCTTTAGAGCTCTTTGATCTGTTTTGACGTCTTTGTATGCTTTGATCTTTGTTGCTGCTGAGTTCTTTGAAATATTAGTTTATAAGGCTTGGGAGAGGAAATAAATACACTTTGGTGTTGGTTGCAAGCCTACAACCTGGGACCAGTCTATTATCACCAAGAACAAACCGACATCCAGGTACCAGTCATAACATGGATCAACTCTCCAACCTGGGACCAGTCTATTATCACCAGGATCAAGCCGACAACCAGGTACCAATCCATCATAATATGGATCACCTCGATCAAGGCGGTGGTCACCAGCGACCAGTCTATTATCACCTGGATCAAGCCGACAACCTGGGACCAGTCTATTATCACCTGGATCAAGCCGACAACCTGGGACCAGTCTATTATCAGCAGGATCAAGCCGACAACCAGCCCCCATTCTATTATCACCTGGATCAAGCCGACAACCTGGGACCAGTCTATTATCACCTGGATCAAGCCGACAACCTGGGACTAGTTCATTATCAGCAGGATCAAGCCGATAACCAGGGACCAGTCTATTATCAGCAGGATCAAGCCGACAACCTGGGACCAGTCTATTATCACCTGGATCAAGCAGACAACCTGGGACCAGTCTATTATCACCTGGATCAAGCCGACAACCTTGGACTAGTCTATTATCACCTGGATCAAGCCGACAACCTGGTACCAGTCTCTTATCAGCAGGATCAAGCAGACAACCTGGGACCAGTCTATTATCACCTGGATCAAGCAGACAACCTGGGAACAGTCTATTATCAGCAGGATCAAGCCGACAACCTGGTACCAGTCTCTTATCAGCAGGATCAAGCAGACAACCTGGGAACAGTCTATTATCAGCAGGATCAAGCCGACAACCTGGTACCAGTCTCTTATCACCAGGATCAAGGTGACAACCTGGAACCAGTCTATTATAACCCGGATCAAGCCGACAACCAGGGACCAGTCTATTATAAGCAGGATCAAGCAGACAACCTGGGACCAGTCTATTATCAGCAGGATCAAGCAGACAACCTGGGACCAGTCTATTATCACCTGGATCAAGCCGACAACCTGGGACTAGTCTATTATCACCTGGATCAAGC
This sequence comes from Pleuronectes platessa, assembly GCF_947347685.1. Lineage (NCBI taxonomy): Eukaryota > Metazoa > Chordata > Actinopteri > Pleuronectiformes > Pleuronectidae > Pleuronectes > Pleuronectes platessa. Next base: position 17,755,498 of record NC_070640.1, on the reverse strand, counting down.
CGACAACCTGGGACCAGTCTATTATCAGCAGGATCAAGCAGACAACCTGGGACCAGTCTATTATCACCTGGATCAAGTCGACAACCTGGGACCAGTCTATTATCAGCAGGATCAAGCCGACAACCTGGGACTAGTCTATTATCACCTGGATCAAGCCGACAACCTGGGACCAGTCTATTATCAGCAGGATCAAGCAGACAACCTGGGACCAGTCTATTATCACCCGGATCAAGCCGACAACCAGGGACCAGTCTATTATCATTTGGATCAGGCCGACAACCCGGGACCAGTCCATTATCCCCCGGATCAACTTGACAACCTGGGACCAGTCTATTATCAGCAGGATCAAGCCGACAACCAGGGACCAGTCTATTATCACCCGGATCAAGCCGACAACCTGGGACCAGTCTATTATCAGCAGGATCAAGCAGACAACCTGGGAACAGTCTATTATCAGCAGGATCAAGCCGACAACCTGGTACCAGTCTCTTATCACCAGGATCAAGGTGACAACCTGGAACCAGTCTATTATCACCCGGATCAAGCCGACAACCAGGGACCAGTCTATTATAAGCAGGATCAAGCAGACAACCTGGGACCAGTCTATTATCACCTGGATCAAGCCTACTACCTGGGACTAGTCTATTATAAGCAGGATCAAGCTGACAACTCAGGACCAGTCTCTTATCACCAGGATAAAGCCGACAACCTGGGACCAGTCTATTATCAGCAGGATCAAGCCGACAACCTGGGACCAGTCTATTATCACATGGATCAAGCCGACAACCTGGGACTAGTCTGTTATCAGCAGGATCATGCCGACAACCAGGGACCAGTCTATTATCACCTGGATCAAGCCGACAACTCAGGACCAGTCTCTTATCACCAGGATCAAGCCGACAACCTGGTACCAGTCTCTTATCACCAAGATCAAGGTGACAACCTGGGACCAGTCTATTATCAGCAGGATCAAGCCGACAACCAGGGACCAGTCTATTATCACCTGGATCAAGCCGACAACCTGGGACCAGTCTATTATCAGCAGGATCAAGGCGACAACCTGGGACTAGTCTATTATCAGCAGGATCAAGCCGACAACCAGGGACCAGTCTATTATCACCTGGATCAAGCCGACAACCTGGGACCAGTCTATTATCACCTGGATCAAGCCGACAACCTGGGACTAGCCTATTATCACCTGGATCAAGCCGACAACCTGGGACCAGTCTATTATCAGCAGGATCAAGCAGACAACCTGTGACCAGTCTATTATCACCCGGATCAAGCCGACAACCAGGGACCAGTCTATTATAAGCAGCATCAAGCAGACAACCTGGGACCAGTCTATTATCAAAAGGATCAAGCCGACAACCAGGGACCAGTCTATTATAAGCAGGATCAAGCAGACAACCTGGGACCAGTCAATTATCACCTGGATCAAGCCGACTACCTGGGACTAGTCTATTATCAGCAGGATCAAGCTGACAACTCAGGACCAGTCTCTTATCACCAGGATCAAGCCGACAACCTGGGACCAGTCTATTATCAGCAGGATCAAGCCGACAACCTGGGACCAGTCTATTATCACCTGGATCAAGCCGACAACCAGGGACCAGTCTATTATCACCTGGATCAAGCCGACAACCTGGGACCAGTCTATTATCAGCAGGATCAAGCCGACAACCTGGGACTAGTCTATTATCAGCAGGATCAAGCCGACAACCAGGGACCAGTCTATTATCACCTGGATCAAGCCGACAACCTGGGACCAGTCTATTATCACCTGGATCAAGCCGACAACCTGGGACTAGTCTATTATCACCTGGATCAAGCCGACAACCTGGGACCAGTCTATTATCAGCAGGATCAAGCAGACAACCTGGGACCAGTCTATTATCACCCGGATCAAGCCGACAACCAGGGACCAGTCTATTATCCCCCGGATCAACTCGACAACCAGGGACCAGTCCATTATCCCCCGGATCAACTCGACAACCTGGGACCAGTCTATTATCAGCAGGATCAAGCCGACAACCAGGGACCAGTCTATTATCACCCGGATCAAGCCGGCAACCTGGGACCAGTCTATTATCACCTGGATCAGGCCGACAACCCGGGACCAGTCCATTATCCCCCGGATCAACTCGACAACCTTGGACCAGTCTATTATCAGCAGGATCAAGCCGACAACCAGGGACCAGTCCATTATCCCCCGGATCAACTCGACAACCTGGGACCAGTCTATTATCAGCAGGATCAAGCCGACAACCAGGGACCAGTCTATTATCACCCGGATCAAGCCGACAACCTGAGACCAGTCTATTATCAGCAGGATCAAGCAGACAACCTGGGAACAGTCTATTATCAGCAGGATCAAGCCGACAACCTGGTACCAGTCTCTTATCACCAGGATCAAGGTGACAACCTGGGACCAGTCTATTATCACCTGGATCAAGCCGACAACCTGGGACTAGTCTATTATCAGCAGGATCATGCCGACAATCTGGGACTAGTCTATTATCAGCAGGATCAAGCCGACAACCAGGGACCAGTCTATTATCACCTGGATCAAGCCGACAACCTGGGACCAGTCTATTATCAGCAGGATCAAGCAGACAACCTGGGAACAGTCTATTATCAGCAGGATCAAGCCGACAACCTGGTACCAGTCTCTTATCAGCAGGATCAAGCAGACAACCTGGGAACAGTCTATTATCAGCAGGATCAAGCCGACAACCTGGTACCAGTCTCTTATCACCAGGATCAAGGTGACAACCTGGAACCAGTCTATTATAACCCGGATCAAGCCGACAACCAGGGACCAGTCTATTATAAGCAGGATCAAGCAGACAACCTGGGACCAGTCTATTATCAGCAGGATCAAGCAGACAACCTGGGACCAGTCTATTATCACCTGGATCAAGCCGACAACCTGGGACTAGTCTATTATCACCTGGATCAAGCCGACAACCTGGGACCAGTCTATTATCAGCAGGATCAAGCAGACAACCTGGGACCAGTCTATTATCACCCGGATCAAGCCGACAACCAGGGACCAGTCTATTATAAGCAGGATCAAGCAATCATTTCCTGTCCTTTAGAGCTCTTTGATCTGTTTTGACGTCTTTGTATGCTTTGATCTTTGTTGCTGCTGAGTTCTTTGAAATATTAGTTTATAAGGCTTGGGAGAGGAAATAAATACACTTTGGTGTTGGTTGCAAGCCTACAACCTGGGACCAGTCTATTATCACCAAGAACAAACCGACATCCAGGTACCAGTCATAACATGGATCAACTCTCCAACCTGGGACCAGTCTATTATCACCAGGATCAAGCCGACAACCAGGTACCAATCCATCATAATATGGATCACCTCGATCAAGGCGGTGGTCACCAGCGACCAGTCTATTATCACCTGGATCAAGCCGACAACCTGGGACCAGTCTATTATCACCTGGATCAAGCCGACAACCTGGGACCAGTCTATTATCAGCAGGATCAAGCCGACAACCAGCCCCCATTCTATTATCACCTGGATCAAGCCGACAACCTGGGACCAGTCTATTATCACCTGGATCAAGCCGACAACCTGGGACTAGTTCATTATCAGCAGGATCAAGCCGATAACCAGGGACCAGTCTATTATCAGCAGGATCAAGCCGACAACCTGGGACCAGTCTATTATCACCTGGATCAAGCAGACAAACTGGGACCAGTCTATTATCACCTGGATCAAGCCGACAACCTGGGACTAGTCTATTATCACCTGGATCAAGCCGACAACCTGGTACCAGTCTCTTATCAGCAGGATCAAGCAGACAACCTGGGACCAGTCTATTATCACCTGGATCAAGCAGACAACCTGGGAACAGTCTATTATCAGCAGGATCAAGCCGACAACCTGGTACCAGTCTCTTATCAGCAGGATCAAGCAGACAACCTGGGAACAGTCTATTATCAGCAGGATCAAGCCGACAACCTGGTACCAGTCTCTTATCACCAGGATCAAGGTGACAACCTGGAACCAGTCTATTATAACCCGGATCAAGCCGACAACCAGGGACCAGTCTATTATAAGCAGGATCAAGCAGACAACCTGGGACCAGTCTATTATCACCTGGATCAAGCCGACAACCTGGGACTAGTCTATTATCACCTGGATCAAGCCGACAACCTGGGACCAGTCTATTATCAGCAGGATCAAGCAGACAACCTGGGACCAGTCTATTATCACCCGGATCAAGCCGACAACCAGGGACCAGTCTATTATAAGCAGGATCAAGCAATCATTTCCTGTCCTTTAGAGCTCTTTGATCTGTTTTGACGTCTTTGTATGCTTTGATCTTTGTTGCTGCTGAGTTCTTTGAAATATTAGTTTATAAGGCTTGGGAGAGGAAATAAATACACTTTGGTGTTGGTTGCAAGCCTACAACCTGGGACCAGTCTATTATCACCAAGAACAAACCGACATCCAGGTACCAGTCATAACATGGATCAACTCTCCAACCTGGGACCAGTCTATTATCACCAGGATCAAGCCGACAACCAGGTACCAATCCATCATAATATGGATCACCTCGATCAAGGCGGTGGTCACCAGCGACCAGTCTATTATCACCTGGATCAAGCCGACAACCTGGGACCAGTCTATTATCACCTGGATCAAGCCGACAACCTGGGACCAGTCTATTATCACCTGGATCAAGCCGACAACCTGGGACTAGTCTATTATCAGCAGGATCAAGCCGACAACCAGCCCCCATTCTATTATCACCTGGATCAAGCCGACAACCTGGGACCAGTCTATTATCACCTGGATCAAGCCGACAACCTGGGACTAGTTCATTATCAGCAGGATCAAGCCGATAACCAGGGACCAGTCTATTATCAGCAGGATCAAGCCGACAACCTGGGACCAGTCTATTATCACCTGGATCAAGCAGACAACCTGGGACCAGTCTATTATCACCTGGATCAAGCCGACAACCTGGGACTAGTCTATTATCACCTGGATCAAGCCGACAACCTGGGACCAGTCTATTATCAGCAGGATCAAGCAGACAACCTGGGACCAGTCTATTATCACCCGGATCAAGCCGACAACCAGGGACCAGTCTATTATAAGCAGGATCAAGCAATCATTTCCTGTCCTTTAGAGCTCTTTGATCTGTTTTGACGTCTTTGTATGCTTTGATCTTTGTTGCTGCTGAGATCTTTGAAATATTAGTTTATAAGGCTTGGGAGAGGAAGTAAATACACTTTGGTGTTGGTTGCAAGCCTACAACCTGGGACCAGTCTATTATCACCAAGAACAAACCGACATCCAGGTACCAGTCATAACATGGATCAACTCTCCAACCTGGGACCAGTCTATTATAACCAGGATCAAGCCGACAACCAGGTACCAATCCATCATAATATGGATCACCTCGATCAAGGCGGTGGTCACCAGCGACCAGTCTATTATCACCTGGATCAAGCCGACAACCTGGGACCAGTCTATTATCAGCAGGATCAAGCCGACAACCTGGGACTAGTCTATTATCAGCAGGATCAAGCCGACAACCTGGGACCAGTCTATTATCACCTGGATCAAGCCGACAACCAGGGACCAGTCTATTATCACCTGGATCAAGGCGAAAACCTGGGACCAGTCTATTATCACCTGGATCAAGCCGACAACCTGGGACTAGTCTATTATCACCTGGATCAAGCCGACAACCTGGGACCAGTCTATTATCAGCAGGATCAAGCCGACAACCTGGGACTAGTCTATTATCAGCAGGATCAAGCCGACAACCTGGGACCAGTCTATTATCACCTGGATCAAGCCGACAACCAGGGACCAGTCTATTATCACCTGGATCAAGCCGACAACCTGGGACCAGTCTATTATCAGCAGGATCAAGCAGACAACCTGGGACCAGTCTATTATCACCCGGATCAAGCCGACAACCAGGGACCAGTCTATTATCCCCCGGATCAACTCGACAACCTGGGACCAGTCTATTATCAGCAGGATCAAGCCGACAACCAGGGACCTGTCCATTATCCCCCGGATCAACTCGACAACCTGGGACCAGTCTATTATCAGCAGGATCAAGCCGACAACCAGGGACCAGTCTATTATCACCCGGATCAAGCCGACAACCTGGGACCAGTCTATTATCAGCAGGATCAAGCAGACAACCTGGGAACAGTCTATTATCAGCAGGATCAAGCCGACAACCTGGTACCAGTCTCTTATCACCAGGATCAAGGTGACAACCTGGGACCAGTCTATTATCACCTGGATCAAGCCGACAACCTGGGACTAGTCTATTATCAGCAGGATCATGCCGACAATCTGGGACTAGTCTATTATCAGCAGGATCAAGCCGACAACCAGGGACCGGTCTATTATCACCCGGATCAAGCCGACAACCTGGGACCAGTCTATTATCAGCAGGATCAAGCAGACAACCTGGTACCAGTCTCTTATCAGCAGGATCAAGCAGACAACCTGGGAACAGTCTATTATCAGCAGGATCAAGCCGACAACCTGGTACCAGTCTCTTATCACCAGGATCAAGGTGACAACCTGGAACCAGTCTATTATAACCCGGATCAAGCCGACAACCAGGGACCAGTCTATTATAAGCAGGATCAAGCAGACAACCTGGGACCAGTCTATTATCAGCAGGATCAAGCAGACAACCTGGGACCAGTCTATTATCACCTGGATCAAGCCGACAACCTGGGACTAGTCTATTATCACCTGGATCAAGCCGACAACCTGGGACCAGTCTATTATCAGCAGGATCAAGCAGACAACCTGGGACCAGTCTATTATCACCCGGATCAAGCCGACAACCAGGGACCAGTCTATTATAAGCAGGATCAAGCAATCATTTCCTGTCCTTTAGAGCTCTTTGATCTGTTTTGACGTCTTTGTATGCTTTGATCTTTGTTGCTGCTGAGATCTTTGAAATATTAGTTTATAAGGCTTGGGAGAGGAAGTAAATACACTTTGGTGTTGGTTGCAAGCCTACAACCTGGGACCAGTCTATTATCACCAAGAACAAACCGACATCCAGGTACCAGTCATAACATGGAACACTCTCCAACCTGGGACCAGTCTATTATCACCAGGATCAAGCCGACAACCAGGTACCAATCCATCATAATATGGATCACCTCGATCAAGGCGGTGGTCACCAGCGACCAGTCTATTATCACCTGGATCAAGCCGACAACCTGGGACCAGTCTATTTTCACCTGGATCAAGCCGACAACCTGGGACCAGTCTATTATCACCTGGATCAAGCCGACAACCTGGGACTAGTCTATTATCAGCAGGATCAAGCCGACAACCAGCCCCCATTCTATTATCACCTGGATCAAGCCGACAACCTGGGACCAGTCTATTATCACCTGGATCAAGCCGACAACCTGGGACTAGTTCATTATCAGCAGGATCAAGCCGATAACCAGGGACCAGTCTATTATCAGCAGGATCAAGCCGACAACCTGGGACCAGTCTATTATCACCTGGATCAAGCCGACAACCTGGGACTAGTCTATTATCACCAGGATCAAAGTGACAACCTGGAACCAGTCTATTATCACCCGGATCAAGCCGACAACCAGGGACCAGTCTATTATAAGCAGGATCAAGCAGACAACCTCGGACCAGTCTATTATCACATGGATCAAGCCGACAACCTGGGACTAGTCTGTTATCAGCAGGATCATGCCGACAACCAGGGACCAGTCTATTATCACCTGGATCAAGCCGACAACTCAGGACCAGTCTCTTATCACCAGGATCAAGCCGACAACCTGGTACCAGTCTCTTATCACCAGGATCAAGGTGACAACCTGGGACCAGTCTATTATCAGCAGGATCATGCCGACAACCAGGGACCAGTCTATTATCACCTGGATCAAGCCGACAACCTGGGACCAGTCTATTATCAGCAGGATCAAGGCGACAACCTGGGACTAGTCTATTATCAGCAGGATCAAGCCGACAACCAGGGACCAGTCTATTATCACCAGGATCAAGCCGACAACCTGGGACCAGTCTATTATCACCTGGATCAAGCCGACAATCTGGGACTAGTCTATTATCACCCGGATCAAGCCGACAACCAGGGACCAGTCTATTATCACCTGGATCAAGCCGTCAACCTGGGACCAGTCTATTATCAGCAGGATCAAGCAGACAACCTGGGACCAGTCTATTATCACCCGGATCAAGCCGACAACCAGGGACCAGTCTATTATAAGCAGGATCAAGCAATTTTTTCCTGTCCTTTAGAGCTCTTTGATCTGTTTTGACGTCTTTGTATGCTTTGATCTTTGTTGCTGCTGAGATCTTTGAAATATTAGTTTATAAGGCTTGGGAGAGGAAGTAAATACACTTTGGTGTTGGTTGCAAGCCTACAACCTGGGACCAGTCTATTATCACCAAGAACAAACCGACATCCAGGTACCAGTCATAACATGGATCAACTCTCCAACCTGGGACCAGTCTATTATCACCAGGATCAAGCCGACAACCAGGTACCAATCCATCATAATATGGATCACCTCGATCAAGGCGGTGGTCACCAGCGACCAGTCTATTATCACCGGGATCAAGCCTACAACCCGGGACCAGTCTATTATCACCTGGATCAAGCCGATAACCTGGGACCAGTCTATTATCAGCAGGATCAAGCCGACAACCTGGGACCAGTCTCTTATCACCAGGATCAAGCCGACAACCTGGGACCAGTCTATTATCAGCGGAATCAAGCCGACAACCTGGGACCAGTCTATTATCACCCGGATCAAGCCGACAACCAGGGACCAGTCTATTATCACCTGGATCAAGCCGACAACCTGGGACCAGTCTATTATCAGCAGGATCAAGCAGACAACCTGGGACCAGTCTATTATCACCCGGATCAAGCCGACAACCAGGGACCAGTCTATTATCCCCCGGATCAACTCGACAACCAGGGACCAGTCCATTATCCCCCGGATCAACTCGACAACCTGGGACCAGTCTATTATCAGCAGGATCAAGCCGACAACCAGGGACCAGTCTATTATCACCCGGATCAAGCCGGCAACCTGGGACCAGTCTATTATCACCTGGATCAGGCCGACAACCCGGGACCAGTCCATTATCCCCCGGATCAACTCGACAACCTTGGACCAGTCTATTATCAGCAGGATCAAGCCGACAACCAGGGACCAGTCCATTATCCCCCGGATCAACTCGACAACCTGGGACCAGTCTATTATCAGCAGGATCAAGCCGACAACCAGGGACCAGTCTATTATCACCCGGATCAAGCCGACAACCTGAGACCAGTCTATTATCAGCAGGATCAAGCAGACAACCTGGGAACAGTCTATTATCAGCAGGATCAAGCCGACAACCTGGTACCAGTCTCTTATCACCAGGATCAAGGTGACAACCTGGGACCAGTCTATTATCACCTGGATCAAGCCGACAACCTGGGACTAGTCTATTATCAGCAGGATCATGCCGACAATCTGGGACTAGTCTATTATCAGCAGGATCAAGCCGACAACCAGGGACCAGTCTATTATCACCTGGATCAAGCCGACAACCTGGGACCAGTCTATTATCAGCAGGATCAAGCAGACAACCTGGGAACAGTCTATTATCAGCAGGATCAAGCCGACAACCTGGTACCAGTCTCTTATCAGCAGGATCAAGCAGACAACCTGGGAACAGTCTATTATCAGCAGGATCAAGCCGACAACCTGGTACCAGTCTCTTATCACCAGGATCAAGGTGACAACCTGGAACCAGTCTATTATAACCCGGATCAAGCCGACAACCAGGGACCAGTCTATTATAAGCAGGATCAAGCAGACAACCTGGGACCAGTCTATTATCAGCAGGATCAAGCAGACAACCTGGGACCAGTCTATTATCACCTGGATCAAGCCGACAACCTGGGACTAGTCTATTATCACCTGGATCAAGCCGACAACCTGGGACCAGTCTATTATCAGCAGGATCAAGCAGACAACCTGGGACCAGTCTATTATCACCCGGATCAAGCCGACAACCAGGGACCAGTCTATTATAAGCAGGATCAAGCAATCATTTCCTGTCCTTTAGAGCTCTTTGATCTGTTTTGACGTCTTTGTATGCTTTGATCTTTGTTGCTGCTGAGTTCTTTGAAATATTAGTTTATAAGGCTTGGGAGAGGAAATAAATACACTTTGGTGTTGGTTGCAAGCCTACAACCTGGGACCAGTCTATTATCACCAAGAACAAACCGACATCCAGGTACCAGTCATAACATGGATCAACTCTCCAACCTGGGACCAGTCTATTATCACCAGGATCAAGCCGACAACCAGGTACCAATCCATCATAATATGGATCACCTCGATCAAGGCGGTGGTCACCAGCGACCAGTCTATTATCACCTGGATCAAGCCGACAACCTGGGACCAGTCTATTATCACCTGGATCAAGCCGACAACCTGGGACCAGTCTATTATCAGCAGGATCAAGCCGACAACCAGCCCCCATTCTATTATCACCTGGATCAAGCCGACAACCTGGGACCAGTCTATTATCACCTGGATCAAGCCGACAACCTGGGACTAGTTCATTATCAGCAGGATCAAGCCGATAACCAGGGACCAGTCTATTATCAGCAGGATCAAGCCGACAACCTGGGACCAGTCTATTATCACCTGGATCAAGCAGACAACCTGGGACCAGTCTATTATCACCTGGATCAAGCCGACAACCTGGGACTAGTCTATTATCACCTGGATCAAGCCGACAACCTGGTACCAGTCTCTTATCAGCAGGATCAAGCAGACAACCTGGGACCAGTCTATTATCACCTGGATCAAGCAGACAACCTGGGAACAGTCTATTATCAGCAGGATCAAGCCGACAACCTGGTACCAGTCTCTTATCAGCAGGATCAAGCAGACAACCTGGGAACAGTCTATTATCAGCAGGATCAAGCCGACAACCTGGTACCAGTCTCTTATCACCAGGATCAAGGTGACAACCTGGAACCAGTCTATTATAACCCGGATCAAGCCGACAACCAGGGACCAGTCTATTATAAGCAGGATCAAGCAGACAACCTGGGACCAGTCTATTATCACCTGGATCAAGCCGACAACCTGGGACTAGTCTATTATCACCTGGATCAAGCCGACAACCTGGGACCAGTCTATTATCAGCAGGATCAAGCAGACAACCTGGGACCAGTCTATTATCACCCGGATCAAGCCGACAACCAGGGACCAGTCTATTATAAGCAGGATCAAGCAATCATTTCCTGTCCTTTAGAGCTCTTTGATCTGTTTTGACGTCTTTGTATGCTTTGATCTTTGTTGCTGCTGAGTTCTTTGAAATATTAGTTTATAAGGCTTGGGAGAGGAAATAAATACACTTTGGTGTTGGTTGCAAGCCTACAACCTGGGACCAGTCTATTATCACCAAGAACAAACCGACATCCAGGTACCAGTCATAACATGGATCAACTCTCCAACCTGGGACCAGTCTATTATCACCAGGATCAAGCCGACAACCAGGTACCAATCCATCATAATATGGATCACCTCGATCAAGGCGGTGGTCACCAGCGACCAGTCTATTATCACCTGGATCAAGCCGACAACCTGGGACCAGTCTATTATCACCTGGATCAAGCCGACAACCTGGGACCAGTCTATTATCACCTGGATCAAGCCGACAACCTGGGACTAGTCTATTATCAGCAGGATCAAGCCGACAACCAGCCCCCATTCTATTATCACCTGGATCAAGCCGACAACCTGGGACCAGTCTATTATCACCTGGATCAAGCCGACAACCTGGGACTAGTTCATTATCAGCAGGATCAAGCCGATAACCAGGGACCAGTCTATTATCAGCAGGATCAAGCCGACAACCTGGGACCAGTCTATTATCACCTGGATCAAGCAGACAACCTGGGACCAGTCTATTATCACCTGGATCAAGCCGACAACCTGGGACTAGTCTATTATCACCTGGATCAAGCCGACAACCTGGGACCAGTCTATTATCAGCAGGATCAAGCAGACAACCTGGGACCAGTCTATTATCACCCGGATCAAGCCGACAACCAGGGACCAGTCTATTATAAGCAGGATCAAGCAATCATTTCCTGTCCTTTAGAGCTCTTTGATCTGTTTTGACGTCTTTGTATGCTTTGATCTTTGTTGCTGCTGAGATCTTTGAAATATTAGTTTATAAGGCTTGGGAGAGGAAGTAAATACACTTTGGTGTTGGTTGCAAGCCTACAACCTGGGACCAGTCTATTATCACCAAGAACAAACCGACATCCAGGTACCAGTCATAACATGGATCAACTCTCCAACCTGGGACCAGTCTATTATAACCAGGATCAAGCCGACAACCAGGTACCAATCCATCATAATATGGATCACCTCGATCAAGGCGGTGGTCACCAGCGACCAGTCTATTATCACCTGGATCAAGCCGACAACCTGGGACCAGTCTATTATCAGCAGGATCAAGCCGACAACCTGGGACTAGTCTATTATCAGCAGGATCAAGCCGACAACCTGGGACCAGTCTATTATCACCTGGATCAAGCCGACAACCAGGGACCAGTCTATTATCACCTGGATCAAGGCGAAAACCTGGGACCAGTCTATTATCACCTGGATCAAGCCGACAACCTGGGACTAGTCTATTATCACCTGGATCAAGCCGACAACCTGGGACCAGTCTATTATCAGCAGGATCAAGCCGACAACCTGGGACTAGTCTATTATCAGCAGGATCAAGCCGACAACCTGGGACCAGTCTATTATCACCTGGATCAAGCCGACAACCAGGGACCAGTCTATTATCACCTGGATCAAGCCGACAACCTGGGACCAGTCTATTATCAGCAGGATCAAGCAGACAACCTGGGACCAGTCTATTATCACCCGGATCAAGCCGACAACCAGGGACCAGTCTATTATCCCCCGGATCAACTCGACAACCTGGGACCAGTCTATTATCAGCAGGATCAAGCCGACAACCAGGGACCTGTCCATTATCCCCCGGATCAACTCGACAACCTGGGACCAGTCTATTATCAGCAGGATCAAGCCGACAACCAGGGACCAGTCTATTATCACCCGGATCAAGCCGACAACCTGGGACCAGTCTATTATCAGCAGGATCAAGCAGACAACCTGGGAACAGTCTATTATCAGCAGGATCAAGCCGACAACCTGGTACCAGTCTCTTATCACCAGGATCAAGGTGACAACCTGGGACCAGTCTATTATCACCTGGATCAAGCCGACAACCTGGGACTAGTCTATTATCAGCAGGATCATGCCGACAATCTGGGACTAGTCTATTATCAGCAGGATCAAGCCGACAACCAGGGACCGGTCTATTATCACCCGGATCAAGCCGACAACCTGGGACCAGTCTATTATCAGCAGGATCAAGCAGACAACCTGGTACCAGTCTCTTATCAGCAGGATCAAGCAGACAACCTGGGAACAGTCTATTATCAGCAGGATCAAGCCGACAACCTGGTACCAGTCTCTTATCACCAGGATCAAGGTGACAACCTGGAACCAGTCTATTATAACCCGGATCAAGCCGACAACCAGGGACCAGTCTATTATAAGCAGGATCAAGCAGACAACCTGGGACCAGTCTATTATCAGCAGGATCAAGCAGACAACCTGGGACCAGTCTATTATCACCTGGATCAAGCCGACAACCTGGGACTAGTCTATTATCACCTGGATCAAGCCGACAACCTGGGACCAGTCTATTATCAGCAGGATCAAGCAGACAACCTGGGACCAGTCTATTATCACCCGGATCAAGCCGACAACCAGGGACCAGTCTATTATAAGCAGGATCAAGCAATCATTTCCTGTCCTTTAGAGCTCTTTGATCTGTTTTGACGTCTTTGTATGCTTTGATCTTTGTTGCTGCTGAGATCTTTGAAATATTAGTTTATAAGGCTTGGGAGAGGAAGTAAATACACTTTGGTGTTGGTTGCAAGCCTACAACCTGGGACCAGTCTATTATCACCAAGAACAAACCGACATCCAGGTACCAGTCATAACATGGATCAACTCTCCAACCTGGGACCAGTCTATTATCACCAGGATCAAGCCGACAACCAGGTACCAATCCATCATAATATGGATCACCTCGATCAAGGCGGTGGTCACCAGCGACCAGTCTATTATCACCTGGATCAAGCCGACAACCTGGGACCAGTCTATTTTCACCTGGATCAAGCCGACAACCTGGGACCAGTCTATTATCACCTGGATCAAGCCGACAACCTGGGACTAGTCTATTATCAGCAGGATCAAGCCGACAACCAGCCCCCATTCTATTATCACCTGGATCAAGCCGACAACCTGGGACCAGTCTATTATCACCTGGATCAAGCCGACAACCTGGGACTAGTTCATTATCAGCAGGATCAAGCCGATAACCAGGGACCAGTCTATTATCAGCAGGATCAAGCCGACAACCTGGGACCAGTCTATTATCACCTGGATCAAGCCGACAACCTGGGACTAGTCTATTATCACCAGGATCAAAGTGACAACCTGGAACCAGTCTATTATCACCCGGATCAAGCCGACAACCAGGGACCAGTCTATTATAAGCAGGATCAAGCAGACAACCTCGGACCAGTCTATTATCACATGGATCAAGCCGACAACCTGGGACTAGTCTGTTATCAGCAGGATCATGCCGACAACCAGGGACCAGTCTATTATCACCTGGATCAAGCCGACAACTCAGGACCAGTCTCTTATCACCAGGATCAAGCCGACAACCTGGTACCAGTCTCTTATCACCAGGATCAAGGTGACAACCTGGGACCAGTCTATTATCAGCAGGATCATGCCGACAACCAGGGACCAGTCTATTATCACCTGGATCAAGCCGACAACCTGGGACCAGTCTATTATCAGCAGGATCAAGGCGACAACCCGGGACCAGTCTATTATCACCCGGATCAAGCCGACAACCAGGGACCAGTCTATTATCACCTGGATCAAGCCGACAACCAGGGACCAGTCTATTATCAGCAGGATCAAGCTGACAACCTGGGACCAGTCTCTTATCACCAGGATCAAGCCGACAACCTGGGACCAGTCTATTATCAGCAGGATCAAGCCGACAACCTGGGACCAGTCTATTATCACCTGGATCAAGCCGACAACCTGGGACTAGTCTCTTATCAGCAGGATCATGCCGACAACCAGGGACCAGTCTATCATCACCTGGATCAAGCCGACAACTCAGGACCAGTCTATTATCACCTGGATCAAGCCGACAATCTGGGACTAGTCTATTATCACCCGGATCAAGCCGACAACCAGGGACCAGTCTATTATCACCTGGATCAAGCCGTCAACCTGGGACCAGTCTATTATCAGCAGGATCAAGCAGACAACCTGGGACCAGTCTATTATCACCCGGATCAAGCCGACAACCAGGGACCAGTCTATTATAAGCAGGATCAAGCAATTTTTTCCTGTCCTTTAGAGCTCTTTGATCTGTTTTGACGTCTTTGTATGCTTTGATCTTTGTTGCTGCTGAGATCTTTGAAATATTAGTTTATAAGGCTTGGGAGAGGAAGTAAATACACTTTGGTGTTGGTTGCAAGCCTACAACCTGGGACCAGTCTATTATCACCAAGAACAAACCGACATCCAGGTACCAGTCATAACATGGATCAACTCTCCAACCTGGGACCAGTCTATTATCACCAGGATCAAGCCGACAACCAGGTACCAATCCATCATAATATGGATCACCTCGATCAAGGCGGTGGTCACCAGCGACCAGTCTATTATCACCGGGATCAAGCCTACAACCCGGGACCAGTCTATTATCACCTGGATCAAGCCGATAACCTGGGACCAGTCTATTATCAGCAGGATCAAGCCGACAACCTGGGACCAGTCTCTTATCACCAGGATCAAGCCGACAACCTGGGACCAGTCTATTATCAGCGGAATCAAGCCGACAACCTGGGACCAGTCTATTATCACCCGGATCAAGCCGACAACCAGGGACCAGTCTATTATCACCTGGATCAAGCCGACAACCTGGGACCAGTCTATTATCAGCAGGATCAAGCAGACAACCTGGGACCAGTCTATTATCACCCGGATCAAGCCGACAACCAGGGACCAGTCTATTATCCCCCGGATCAACTCGACAACCAGGGACCAGTCCATTATCCCCCGGATCAACTCGACAACCTGGGACCAGTCTATTATCAGCAGGATCAAGCCGACAACCAGGGACCAGTCTATTATCACCCGGATCAAGCCGGCAACCTGGGACCAGTCTATTATCACCTGGATCAGGCCGACAACCCGGGACCAGTCCATTATCCCCCGGATCAACTCGACAACCTTGGACCAGTCTATTATCAGCAGGATCAAGCCGACAACCAGGGACCAGTCCATTATCCCCCGGATCAACTCGACAACCTGGGACCAGTCTATTATCAGCAGGATCAAGCCGACAACCAGGGACCAGTCTATTATCACCCGGATCAAGCCGACAACCTGAGACCAGTCTATTATCAGCAGGATCAAGCAGACAACCTGGGAACAGTCTATTATCAGCAGGATCAAGCCGACAACCTGGTACCAGTCTCTTATCACCAGGATCAAGGTGACAACCTGGGACCAGTCTATTATCACCTGGATCAAGCCGACAACCTGGGACTAGTCTATTATCAGCAGGATCATGCCGACAATCTGGGACTAGTCTATTATCAGCAGGATCAAGCCGACAACCAGGGACCAGTCTATTATCACCTGGATCAAGCCGACAACCTGGGACCAGTCTATTATCAGCAGGATCAAGCAGACAACCTGGGAACAGTCTATTATCAGCAGGATCAAGCCGACAACCTGGTACCAGTCTCTTATCAGCAGGATCAAGCAGACAACCTGGGAACAGTCTATTATCAGCAGGATCAAGCCGACAACCTGGTACCAGTCTCTTATCACCAGGATCAAGGTGACAACAAGCAGGATCAAGCAATCATTTCCTGTCCTTTAGAGCTCTTTGATCTGTTTTGACGTCTTTGTATGCTTTGATCTTTGTTGCTGCTGAGTTCTTTGAAATATTAGTTTATAAGGCTTGGGAGAGGAAATAAATACACTTTGGTGTTGGTTGCAAGCCTACAACCTGGGACCAGTCTATTATCACCAAGAACAAACCGACATCCAGGTACCAGTCATAACATGGATCAACTCTCCAACCTGGGACCAGTCTATTATCACCAGGATCAAGCCGACAACCAGGTACCAATCCATCATAATATGGATCACCTCGATCAAGGCGGTGGTCACCAGCGACCAGTCTATTATCACCTGGATCAAGCCGACAACCTGGGACCAGTCTATTATCACCTGGATCAAGCCGACAACCTGGGACCAGTCTATTATCAGCAGGATCAAGCCGACAACCAGCCCCCATTCTATTATCACCTGGATCAAGCCGACAACCTGGGACCAGTCTATTATCACCTAGATCAAGCCGACAACCTGGGACTAGTTCATTATCAGCAGGATCAAGCCGATAACCAGGGACCAGTCTATTATCAGCAGGATCAAGCCGACAACCTGGGACCAGTCTATTATCACCTGGATCAAGCAGACAACCTGGGACCAGTCTATTATCACCTGGATCAAGCCGACAACCTGGGACTAGTCTATTATCACCTGGATCAAGCCGACAACCTGGTACCAGTCTCTTATCAGCAGGATCAAGCAGACAACCTGGGACCAGTCTATTATCACCTGGATCAAGCAGACAACCTGGGAACAGTCTATTATCAGCAGGATCAAGCCGACAACCTGGTACCAGTCTCTTATCAGCAGGATCAAGCAGACAACCTGGGAACAGTCTATTATCAGCAGGATCAAGCCGACAACCTGGTACCAGTCTCTTATCACCAGGATCAAGGTGACAACCTGGAACCAGTCTATTATAACCCGGATCAAGCCGACAACCAGGGACCAGTCTATTATAAGCAGGATCAAGCAGACAACCTGGGACCAGTCTATTATCACCTGGATCAAGCCGACAACCTGGGACTAGTCTATTATCACCTGGATCAAGCCGACAACCTGGGACCAGTCTATTATCAGCAGGATCAAGCAGACAACCTGGGACCAGTCTATTATCACCCGGATCAAGCCGACAACCAGGGACCAGTCTATTATAAGCAGGATCAAGCAATCATTTCCTGTCCTTTAGAGCTCTTTGATCTGTTTTGACGTCTTTGTATGCTTTGATCTTTGTTGCTGCTGAGTTCTTTGAAATATTAGTTTATAAGGCTTGGGAGAGGAAATAAATACACTTTGGTGTTGGTTGCAAGCCTACAACCTGGGACCAGTCTATTATCACCAAGAACAAACCGACATCCAGGTACCAGTCATAACATGGATCAACTCTCCAACCTGGGACCAGTCTATTATCACCAGGATCAAGCCGACAACCAGGTACCAATCCATCATAATATGGATCACCTCGATCAAGGCGGTGGTCACCAGCGACCAGTCTATTATCACCTGGATCAAGCCGACAACCTGGGACCAGTCTATTATCACCTGGATCAAGCCGACAACCTGGGACCAGTCTATTATCACCTGGATCAAGCCGACAACCTGGGACTAGTCTATTATCAGCAGGATCAAGCCGACAACCAGCCCCCATTCTATTATCACCTGGATCAAGCCGACAACCTGGGACCAGTCTATTATCACCTGGATCAAGCCGACAACCTGGGACTAGTTCATTATCAGCAGGATCAAGCCGATAACCAGGGACCAGTCTATTATCAGCAGGATCAAGCCGACAACCTGGGACCAGTCTATTATCACCTGGATCAAGCAGACAACCTGGGACCAGTCTATTATCACTTGGATCAAGCCGACAACCTGGGACTAGTCTATTATCACCTGGATCAAGCCGACAACCTGGGACCAGTCTATTATCAGCAGGATCAAGCAGACAACCTGGGACCAGTCTATTATCACCCGGATCAAGCCGACAACCAGGGACCAGTCTATTATAAGCAGGATCAAGCAATCATTTCCTGTCCTTTAGAGCTCTTTGATCTGTTTTGACGTCTTTGTATGCTTTGATCTTTGTTGCTGCTGAGATCTTTGAAATATTAGTTTATAAGGCTTGGGAGAGGAAGTAAATACACTTTGGTGTTGGTTGCAAGCCTACAACCTGGGACCAGTCTATTATCACCAAGAACAAACCGACATCCAGGTACCAGTCATAACATGGATCAACTCTCCAACCTGGGACCAGTCTATTATAACCAGGATCAAGCCGACAACCAGGTACCAATCCATCATAATATGGATCACCTCGATCAAGGCGGTGGTCACCAGCGACCAGTCTATTATCACCTGGATCAAGCCGACAACCTGGGACCAGTCTATTATCAGCAGGATCAAGCCGACAACCTGGGACTAGTCTATTATCAGCAGGATCAAGCCGACAACCTGGGACCAGTCTATTATCACCTGGATCAAGCCGACAACCAGGGACCAGTCTATTATCACCTGGATCAAGGCGAAAACCTGGGACCAGTCTATTATCACCTGGATCAAGCCGACAACCTGGGACTAGTCTATTATCACCTGGATCAAGCCGACAACCTGGGACCAGTCTATTATCAGCAGGATCAAGCCGACAACCTGGGACTAGTCTATTATCAGCAGGATCAAGCCGACAACCTGGGACCATTCTATTATCACCTGGATCAAGCCGACAACCAGGGACCAGTCTATTATCACCTGGATCAAGCCGACAACCTGGGACCAGTCTATTATCAGCAGGATCAAGCAGACAACCTGGGACCAGTCTATTATCACCCGGATCAAGCCGACAACCAGGGACCAGTCTATTATCCCCCGGATCAACTCGACAACCTGGGACCAGTCTATTATCAGCAGGATCAAGCCGACAACCAGGGACCTGTCCATTATCCCCCGGATCAACTCGACAACCTGGGACCAGTCTATTATCAGCAGGATCAAGCCGACAACCAGGGACCAGTCTATTATCACCCGGATCAAGCCGACAACCTGGGACCAGTCTATTATCAGCAGGATCAAGCAGACAACCTGGGAACAGTCTATTATCAGCAGGATCAAGCCGACAACCTGGTACCAGTCTCTTATCACCAGGATCAAGGTGACAACCTGGGACCAGTCTATTATCACCTGGATCAAGCCGACAACCTGGGACTAGTCTATTATCAGCAGGATCATGCCGACAATCTGGGACTAGTCTATTATCAGCAGGATCAAGCCGACAACCAGGGACCGGTCTATTATCACCCGGATCAAGCCGACAACCTGGGACCAGTCTATTATCAGCAGGATCAAGCAGACAACCTGGTACCAGTCTCTTATCAGCAGGATCAAGCAGACAACCTGGGAACAGTCTATTATCAGCAGGATCAAGCCGACAACCTGGTACCAGTCTCTTATCACCAGGATCAAGGTGACAACCTGGAACCAGTCTATTATAACCCGGATCAAGCCGACAACCAGGGACCAGTCTATTATAAGCAGGATCAAGCAGACAACCTGGGACCAGTCTATTATCAGCAGGATCAAGCAGACAACCTGGGACCAGTCTATTATCACCTGGATCAAGCCGACAACCTGGGACTAGTCTATTATCACCTGGATCAAGCCGACAACCTGGGACCAGTCTATTATCAGCAGGATCAAGCAGACAACCTGGGACCAGTCTATTATCACCCGGATCAAGCCGACAACCAGGGACCAGTCTATTATAAGCAGGATCAAGCAATCATTTCCTGTCCTTTAGAGCTCTTTGATCTGTTTTGACGTCTTTGTATGCTTTGATCTTTGTTGCTGCTGAGATCTTTGAAATATTAGTTTATAAGGCTTGGGAGAGGAAGTAAATACACTTTGGTGTTGGTTGCAAGCCTACAACCTGGGACCAGTCTATTATCACCAAGAACAAACCGACATCCAGGTACCAGTCATAACATGGATCAACTCTCCAACCTGGGACCAGTCTATTATCACCAGGATCAAGCCGACAACCAGGTACCAATCCATCATAATATGGATCACCTCGATCAAGGCGGTGGTCACCAGCGACCAGTCTATTATCACCTGGATCAAGCCGACAACCTGGGACCAGTCTATTTTCACCTGGATCAAGCCGACAACCTGGGACCAGTCTATTATCACCTGGATCAAGCCGACAACCTGGGACTAGTCTATTATCAGCAGGATCAAGCCGACAACCAGCCCCCATTCTATTATCACCTGGATCAAGCCGACAACCTGGGACCAGTCTATTATCACCTGGATCAAGCCGACAACCTGGGACTAGTTCATTATCAGCAGGATCAAGCCGATAACCAGGGACCAGTCTATTATCAGCAGGATCAAGCCGACAACCTGGGACCAGTCTATTATCACCTGGATCAAGCCGACAACCTGGGACTAGTCTATTATCACCAGGATCAAAGTGACAACCTGGAACCAGTCTATTATCACCCGGATCAAGCCGACAACCAGGGACCAGTCTATTATAAGCAGGATCAAGCAGACAACCTCGGACCAGTCTATTATCACATGGATCAAGCCGACAACCTGGGACTAGTCTGTTATCAGCAGGATCATGCCGACAACCAGGGACCAGTCTATTATCACCTGGATCAAGCCGACAACTCAGGACCAGTCTCTTATCACCAGGATCAAGCCGACAACCTGGTACCAGTCTCTTATCACCAGGATCAAGGTGACAACCTGGGACCAGTCTATTATCAGCAGGATCATGCCGACAACCAGGGACCAGTCTATTATCACCTGGATCAAGCCGACAACCTGGGACCAGTCTATTATCAGCAGGATCAAGGCGACAACCTGGGACTAGTCTATTATCAGCAGGATCAAGCCGACAACCAGGGACCAGTCTATTATCACCAGGATCAAGCCGACAACCTGGGACCAGTCTATTATCACCTGGATCAAGCCGACAATCTGGGACTAGTCTATTATCACCCGGATCAAGCCGACAACCAGGGACCAGTCTATTATCACCTGGATCAAGCCGTCAACCTGGGACCAGTCTATTATCAGCAGGATCAAGCAGACAACCTGGGACCAGTCTATTATCACCCGGATCAAGCCGACAACCAGGGACCAGTCTATTATAAGCAGGATCAAGCAATCATTTCCTGTCCTTTAGAGCTCTTTGATCTGTTTTGACGTCTTTGTATGCTTTGATCTTTGTTGCTGCTGAGATCTTTGAAATATTAGTTTATAAGGCTTGGGAGAGGAAGTAAATACACTTTGGTGTTGGTTGCAAGCCTACAACCTGGGACCAGTCTATTATCACCAAGAACAAACCGACATCCAGGTACCAGTCATAACATGGATCAACTCTCCAACCTGGGACCAGTCTATTATCACCAGGATCAAGCCGACAACCAGGTACCAATCCATCATAATATGGATCACCTCGATCAAGGCGGTGGTCACCAGCGACCAGTCTATTATCACCGGGATCAAGCCTACAACCCGGGACCAGTCTATTATCACCTGGATCAAGCCGATAACGTGGGACCAGTCTATTGTCAGCAGGATCAAGCCGACAACCTGGGACCAGTCTCTTATCACCAGGATCAAGCCGACAACCTGGGACCAGTCTATTATCAGCGGAATCAAGCCGACAACCTGGGACCAGTCTATTATCACCCGGATCAAGCCGACAACCAGGGACCAGTCTATTATCACCTGGATCAGGCCGACAACCCAGGACCAGTCCATTATCCCCCGGATCAACTCGACAACCTGGGACCAGTCTATTATCAGCAGGATCAAGCCGACAACCAGGGACCAGTCTATTATCACCCGGATCAAGCCGACAACCTGGGACCAGTCTATTATCAGCAGGATCAAGCAGACAACCTGGGACCAGTCTATTATCACCCGGATCAAGCCGACAACCAGGGACCAGTCTATTATAAGCAGGATCAAGCAATCATTTCCTATCCTTTAGAGCTCTTTGATCTGTTTTGACGTCTTTGTATGCTTTGATCTTTGTTGCTGCTGAGATCTTTGAAATATTAGTTTATAAGGCTTGTGAGAGGAAGTAAATACACTTTGGTGTTGGTTGCAAGCCTACAACCTGGGACCAGTCTATTATCACCAAGAACAAACCGACATCCAGGTACCAGTCATAACATGGATCAACTCTCCAACCTGGGACCAGTCTATTATCACCAGGATCAACTCGACA
This sequence comes from Pleuronectes platessa, assembly GCF_947347685.1. NCBI lineage: Eukaryota > Metazoa > Chordata > Actinopteri > Pleuronectiformes > Pleuronectidae > Pleuronectes > Pleuronectes platessa. The sequence goes on along the minus strand of NC_070640.1, from coordinate 17,732,142 downwards.
ACCTGGGACCAGTCTATTATCAGCAGGATCAAGCCGACAACCAGGGACCAGTCTATTATCACCCGGATCAAACCGACAACCTGGGACCAGTCTATTATCACCTGGATCAAACCGACAACCTGGGACTAGTCTATTATCAGCAGGATTATGCCGACAAGCAGGGACCAGTCTATTATCACCTGGATCAAGCCGACAACTAAGGACCAGTCTCTTATCACCAGGATCAAGCCGACAACCTGGGACCAGTCTATTATCACCCGGATCAAGCCGACAACCTGGGACCAGTCTATTATCAGCAGGATTATGCCGACAACCAGGGACCAGTCTATTATCAGCAGGATCAAGCCGACAACCTGGTACCAGTCTCTTATCACCAGGATCAAGGTGACAACCTGGGACCAGTCTATTATCAGCAGGATCAAGCCGACAACCAGGGACCAGTCTATTATCACCTGGATCAAGCCAACAACCTGGGACTAGTCTATTATCAGCAGGATCATGCCGACAATCTGGGACTAGTCTATTATCAGCAGGATCAAGCCGACAACCAGGGACCAGTCTATTATCAGCAGGATCAAGCCGACAACCTGGGACCAGTCTATTATCACCTGGATCAAGCCGACAACCAGGGACCAGTCTATTATCAGCAGGATCAAGCTGACAACCTGGGACCAGTCTCTTATCACCAGGATCAAGCCGACAACCTGGGACCAGTCTATTATCAGCAGGATCAAGCCGACAACCTGGGACCAGTCTATTATCACCTGGATCAAGCCGACAACCTGGGACTAGTCTCTTATCAGCAGGATCATGCCGACAACCAGGGACCAGTCTATCATCACCTGGATCAAGCCGACAACTCAGGACCAGTCTCTTATCACCAGGATCAAGCCGACAACCTGGGACTAGTCTATTATCAGCAGGATCAAGCCGACAACCAGGGACCAGTCTATTATCACCTGGATCAAGCCGACAACCTGGGACCAGTCTATTATCAGCAGGATCAAGCAGACAACCTGGGACCAGTCTATTATCACCTGGATCAAGTCGACAACCTGGGACCAGTCTATTATCAGCAGGATCAAGCCGACAACCTGGGACTAGTCTATTATCACCTGGATCAAGCCGACAACCTGGGACCAGTCTATTATCAGCAGGATCAAGCAGACAACCTGGGACCAGTCTATTATCACCCGGATCAAGCCGACAACCAGGGACCAGTCTATTATAAGCAGGATCAAGCAATCATTTCCTGTCCTTTAGAGCTCTTTGATCTGTTTTGACGTCTTTGTATGCTTTGATCTTTGTTGCTGCTGAGATTTTGAAATATTAGTTTAAAGGCTTGGGAGAGGAAGTAAATACACTTTGGTGTTGGTTGCAAGCCTACAACCTGGGACCAGTCTATTATCACCAAGAACAAACCGACATCCAGGTACCAGTCATAACATGGATCAACTCTCCAACCTGGGACCAGTCTATTATCACCAGGATCAAGCCAACAACCAGGTACCAATCCATCATAATATGGATCACCTCGATCAAGGCGGTGGTCACCAGCGACCAGTCTATTATCACCGGGATCAAGCCTACAACCCGGGACCAGTCTATTATCACCTGGATCAAGCCGATAACCTGGGACCAGTCTATTATCAGCAGGATCAAGCCGACAACCTGGGACCAGTCTATCATCAGCAGGATCAAGCCGACAACCTGGTACCAGTCTCTTATCAGCAGGATCAAGCCGACAACCTGGGACCAGTCTCTTATCACCAGGATCAAGCCGACAACCTGGGACCAGTCTATTATCAGCGGGATCAAGCTGACAACCTGGGACCAGTCCATTATCACCCGGATCAAGCCGACAACCAGGGACCAGTCTATTATCAGCTGGATCAGGCCGACAACCCGGGACCAGTCTATTATCACCCGGATCAAGCCGACAACCAGGGACCAGTCTATTATCACCTGGATCAAGCCGACAACCAGGGACCAGTCTATTATCAGCAGGATCAAGCTGACAACCTGGGACCAGTCTCTTATCACCAGGATCAAGCCGACAACCTGGGACCAGTCTATTATCAGCAGGATCAAGCCGACAACCTGGGACCAGTCTATTATCACCTGGATCAAGCCGACAACCTGGGACTAGTCTCTTATCAGCAGGATCATGCCGACAACCAGGGACCAGTCTATCATCACCTGGATCAAGCCGACAACTCAGGACCAGTCTCTTATCACCAGGATCAAGCCGACAACCTGGGACTAGTCTATTATCAGCAGGATCAAGCCGACAACCAGGGACCAGTCTATTATCACCTGGATCAAGCCGACAACCTGGGACCAGTCTATTATCAGCAGGATCAAGCAGACAACCTGGGACCAGTCTATTATCACCTGGATCAAGTCGACAACCTGGGACCAGTCTATTATCAGCAGGATCAAGCCGACAACCTGGGACTAGTCTATTATCACCTGGATCAAGCCGACAACCTGGGACCAGTCTATTATCAGCAGGATCAAGCAGACAACCTGGGACCAGTCTATTATCACCCGGATCAAGCCGACAACCAGGGACCAGTCTATTATAAGCAGGATCAAGCAATCATTTCCTGTCCTTTAGAGCTCTTTGATCTGTTTTGACGTCTTTGTATGCTTTGATCTTTGTTGCTGCTGAGATTTTGAAATATTAGTTTAAAGGCTTGGGAGAGGAAGTAAATACACTTTGGTGTTGGTTGCAAGCCTACAACCTGGGACCAGTCTATTATCACCAAGAACAAACCGACATCCAGGTACCAGTCATAACATGGATCAACTCTCCAACCTGGGACCAGTCTATTATCACCAGGATCAAGCCAACAACCAGGTACCAATCCATCATAATATGGATCACCTCGATCAAGGCGGTGGTCACCAGCGACCAGTCTATTATCACCGGGATCAAGCCTACAACCCGGGACCAGTCTATTATCACCTGGATCAAGCCGATAACCTGGGACCAGTCTATTATCAGCAGGATCAAGCCGACAACCTGGGACCAGTCTATCATCAGCAGGATCAAGCCGACAACCTGGTACCAGTCTCTTATCAGCAGGATCAAGCCGACAACCTGGGACCAGTCTCTTATCACCAGGATCAAGCCGACAACCTGGGACCAGTCTATTATCAGCGGGATCAAGCCGACAACCTGGGACCAGTCCATTATCACCCGGATCAAGCCGACAACCAGGGACCAGTCTATTATCAGCTGGATCAGGCCGACAACCCGGGACCAGTCTATTATCACCCGGATCAAGCCGACAACCAGGGACCACTCTATTATCATTTGGATCAGGCCGACAACCCGGGACCAGTCCATTATCCCCCGGATCAACTTGACAACCTGGGACCAGTCTATTATCAGCAGGATCAAGCCGAAAACCAGGGACCAGTCTATTATCACCCGGATCAAGCCGACAACCTGGGACCAGTCTATTATCAGCAGGATCAAGCAGACAACCTGGGAACAGTCTATTATCAGCAGGATCAAGCCGACAACCTGGTACCAGTCTCTTATCACCAGGATCAAGGTGACAACCTGGAACCAGTCTATTATCACCCGGATCAAGCCGACAACCAGGGACCAGTCTATTATAAGCAGGATCAAGCAGACAACCTGGGACCAGTCTATTATCACCTGGATCAAGCCTACTACCTGGGACTAGTCTATTATAAGCAGGATCAAGCTGACAACTCAGGACCAGTCTCTTATCACCAGGATAAAGCCGACAACCTGGGACCAGTCTATTATCAGCAGGATCAAGCCGACAACCTGGGACCAGTCTATTATCACATGGATCAAGCCGACAACCTGGGACTAGTCTGTTATCAGCAGGATCATGCCGACAACCAGGGACCAGTCTATTATCACCTGGATCAAGCCGACAACTCAGGACCAGTCTCTTATCACCAGGATCAAGCCGACAACCTGGTACCAGTCTCTTATCACCAGGATCAAGGTGACAACCTGGGACCAGTCTATTATCAGCAGGATCAAGCCGACAACCAGGGACCAGTCTATTATCACCTGGATCAAGCCGACAACCTGGGACCAGTCTATTATCAGCAGGATCAAGGCGACAACCTGGGACTAGTCTATTATCAGCAGGATCAAGCCGACAACCAGGGACCAGTCTATTATCACCTGGATCAAGCCGACAACCTGGGACCAGTCTATTATCACCTGGATCAAGCCGACAACCTGGGACTAGCCTATTATCACCTGGATCAAGCCGACAACCTGGGACCAGTCTATTATCAGCAGGATCAAGCAGACAACCTGTGACCAGTCTATTATCACCCGGATCAAGCCGACAACCAGGGACCAGTCTATTATAAGCAGCATCAAGCAGACAACCTGGGACCAGTCTATTATCAAAAGGATCAAGCCGACAACCAGGGACCAGTCTATTATAAGCAGGATCAAGCAGACAACCTGGGACCAGTCAATTATCACCTGGATCAAGCCGACTACCTGGGACTAGTCTATTATCAGCAGGATCAAGCTGACAACTCAGGACCAGTCTCTTATCACCAGGATCAAGCCGACAACCTGGGACCAGTCTATTATCAGCAGGATCAAGCCGACAACCTGGGACCAGTCTATTATCACCTGGATCAAGCCGACAACCAGGGACCAGTCTATTATCACCTGGATCAAGCCGACAACCTGGGACCAGTCTATTATCAGCAGGATCAAGCCGACAACCTGGGACTAGTCTATTATCAGCAGGATCAAGCCGACAACCAGGGACCAGTCTATTATCACCTGGATCAAGCCGACAACCTGGGACCAGTCTATTATCACCTGGATCAAGCCGACAACCTGGGACTAGTCTATTATCACCTGGATCAAGCCGACAACCTGGGACCAGTCTATTATCAGCAGGATCAAGCAGACAACCTGGGACCAGTCTATTATCACCCGGATCAAGCCGACAACCAGGGACCAGTCTATTATCCCCCGGATCAACTCGACAACCAGGGACCAGTCCATTATCCCCCGGATCAACTCGACAACCTGGGACCAGTCTATTATCAGCAGGATCAAGCCGACAACCAGGGACCAGTCTATTATCACCCGGTTCAAGCCGACAACCTGGGACCAGTCTATTATCACCTGGATCAGGCCGACAACCCGGGACCAGTCCATTATCCCCCGGATCAACTCGACAACCTTGGACCAGTCTATTATCAGCAGGATCAAGCCGACAACCAGGGACCAGTCCATTATCCCCCGGATCAACTCGACAACCTGGGACCAGTCTATTATCAGCAGGATCAAGCCGACAACCAGGGACCAGTCTATTATCACCCGGATCAAGCCGACAACCTGAGACCAGTCTATTATCAGCAGGATCAAGCAGACAACCTGGGAACAGTCTATTATCAGCAGGATCAAGCCGACAACCTGGTACCAGTCTCTTATCACCAGGATCAAGGTGACAACCTGGGACCAGTCTATTATCACCTGGATCAAGCCGACAACCTGGGACTAGTCTATTATCAGCAGGATCATGCCGACAATCTGGGACTAGTCTATTATCAGCAGGATCAAGCCGACAACCAGGGACCAGTCTATTATCACCTGGATCAAGCCGACAACCTGGGACCAGTCTATTATCAGCAGGATCAAGCAGACAACCTGGGAACAGTCTATTATCAGCAGGATCAAGCCGACAACCTGGTACCAGTCTCTTATCAGCAGGATCAAGCAGACAACCTGGGAACAGTCTATTATCAGCAGGATCAAGCCGACAACCTGGTACCAGTCTCTTATCACCAGGATCAAGGTGACAACCTGGAACCAGTCTATTATAACCCGGATCAAGCCGACAACCAGGGACCAGTCTATTATAAGCAGGATCAAGCAGACAACCTGGGACCAGTCTATTATCAGCAGGATCAAGCAGACAACCTGGGACCAGTCTATTATCACCTGGATCAAGCCGACAACCTGGGACTAGTCTATTATCACCTGGATCAAGCCGACAACCTGGGACCAGTCTATTATCAGCAGGATCAAGCAGACAACCTGGGACCAGTCTATTATCACCCGGATCAAGCCGACAACCAGGGACCAGTCTATTATAAGCAGGATCAAGCAATCATTTCCTGTCCTTTAGAGCTCTTTGATCTGTTTTGACGTCTTTGTATGCTTTGATCTTTGTTGCTGCTGAGTTCTTTGAAATATTAGTTTATAAGGCTTGGGAGAGGAAATAAATACACTTTGGTGTTGGTTGCAAGCCTACAACCTGGGACCAGTCTATTATCACCAAGAACAAACCGACATCCAGGTACCAGTCATAACATGGATCAACTCTCCAACCTGGGACCAGTCTATTATCACCAGGATCAAGCCGACAACCAGGTACCAATCAATCATAATATGGATCACCTCGATCAAGGCGGTGGTCACCAGCGACCAGTCTATTATCACCTGGATCAAGCCGACAACCTGGGACCAGTCTATTATCACCTGGATCAAGCCGACAACCTGGGACCAGTCTATTATCAGCAGGATCAAGCCGACAACCAGCCCCCATTCTATTATCACCTGGATCAAGCCGACAACCTGGGACCAGTCTATTATCACCTGGATCAAGCCGACAACCTGGGACTAGTTCATTATCAGCAGGATCAAGCCGATAACCAGGGACCAGTCTATTATCAGCAGGATCAAGCCGACAACCTGGGACCAGTCTATTATCACCTGGATCAAGCAGACAACCTGGGACCAGTCTATTATCACCTGGATCAAGCCGACAACCTGGGACTAGTCTATTATCACCTGGATCAAGCCGACAACCTGGTACCAGTCTCTTATCAGCAGGATCAAGCAGACAACCTGGGACCAGTCTATTATCACCTGGATCAAGCAGACAACCTGGGAACAGTCTATTATCAGCAGGATCAAGCCGACAACCTGGTACCAGTCTCTTATCAGCAGGATCAAGCAGACAACCTGGGAACAGTCTATTATCAGCAGGATCAAGCCGACAACCTGGTACCAGTCTCTTATCACCAGGATCAAGGTGACAACCTGGAACCAGTCTATTATAACCCGGATCAAGCCGACAACCAGGGACCAGTCTATTATAAGCAGGATCAAGCAGACAACCTGGGACCAGTCTATTATCAGCAGGATCAAGCAGACAACCTGGGACCAGTCTATTATCACCTGGATCAAGCCGACAACCTGGGACTAGTCTATTATCACCTGGATCAAGCCGACAACCTGGGACCAGTCTATTATCAGCAGGATCAAGCTGACAACCTGGGACCAGTCTATTATAAGCAGGATCAAGCAATCATTTCCTGTCCTTTAGAGCTCTTTGATCTGTTTTGACGTCTTTGTATGCTTTGATCTTTGTTGCTGCTGAGATTTTGAAATATTAGTTTAAAGGCTTGGGAGAGGAAGTAAATACACTTTGGTGTTGGTTGCAAGCCTACAACCTGGGACCAGTCTATTATCACCAAGAACAAACCGACATCCAGGTACCAGTCATAACATGGATCAACTCTCCAACCTGGGACCAGTCTATTATCACCAGGATCAAGCCAACAACCAGGTACCAATCCATCATAATATGGATCACCTCGATCAAGGCGGTGGTCACCAGCGACCAGTCTATTATCACCGGGATCAAGCCTACAACCCGGGACCAGTCTATTATCACCTGGATCAAGCCGATAACCTGGGACCAGTCTATTATCAGCAGGATCAAGCCGACAACCTGGGACCAGTCTATCATCAGCAGGATCAAGCCGACAACCTGGTACCAGTCTCTTATCAGCAGGATCAAGCCGACAACCTGGGACCAGTCTCTTATCACCAGGATCAAGCCGACAACCTGGGACCAGTCTATTATCAGCGGGATCAAGCTGACAACCTGGGACCAGTCCATTATCACCCGGATCAAGCCGACAACCAGGGACCAGTCTATTATCAGCTGGATCAGGCCGACAACCCGGGACCAGTCTATTATCACCCGGATCAAGCCGACAACCAGGGACCAGTCTATTATCACCTGGATCAAGCCGACAACCAGGGACCAGTCTATTATCAGCAGGATCAAGCTGACAACCTGGGACCAGTCTCTTATCACCAGGATCAAGCCGACAACCTGGGACCAGTCTATTATCAGCAGGATCAAGCCGACAACCTGGGACCAGTCTATTATCACCTGGATCAAGCCGACAACCTGGGACTAGTCTCTTATCAGCAGGATCATGCCGACAACCAGGGACCAGTCTATCATCACCTGGATCAAGCCGACAACTCAGGACCAGTCTCTTATCACCAGGATCAAGCCGACAACCTGGGACTAGTCTATTATCAGCAGGATCAAGCCGACAACCAGGGACCAGTCTATTATCACCTGGATCAAGCCGACAACCTGGGACCAGTCTATTATCAGCAGGATCAAGCAGACAACCTGGGACCAGTCTATTATCACCTGGATCAAGTCGACAACCTGGGACCAGTCTATTATCAGCAGGATCAAGCCGACAACCTGGGACTAGTCTATTATCACCTGGATCAAGCCGACAACCTGGGACCAGTCTATTATCAGCAGGATCAAGCAGACAACCTGGGACCAGTCTATTATCACCCGGATCAAGCCGACAACCAGGGACCAGTCTATTATAAGCAGGATCAAGCAATCATTTCCTGTCCTTTAGAGCTCTTTGATCTGTTTTGACGTCTTTGTATGCTTTGATCTTTGTTGCTGCTGAGATTTTGAAATATTAGTTTAAAGGCTTGGGAGAGGAAGTAAATACACTTTGGTGTTGGTTGCAAGCCTACAACCTGGGACCAGTCTATTATCACCAAGAACAAACCGACATCCAGGTACCAGTCATAACATGGATCAACTCTCCAACCTGGGACCAGTCTATTATCACCAGGATCAAGCCAACAACCAGGTACCAATCCATCATAATATGGATCACCTCGATCAAGGCGGTGGTCACCAGCGACCAGTCTATTATCACCGGGATCAAGCCTACAACCCGGGACCAGTCTATTATCACCTGGATCAAGCCGATAACCTGGGACCAGTCTATTATCAGCAGGATCAAGCCGACAACCTGGGACCAGTCTATCATCAGCAGGATCAAGCCGACAACCTGGTACCAGTCTCTTATCAGCAGGATCAAGCCGACAACCTGGGACCAGTCTCTTATCACCAGGATCAAGCCGACAACCTGGGACCAGTCTATTATCAGCGGGATCAAGCCGACAACCTGGGACCAGTCCATTATCACCCGGATCAAGCCGACAACCAGGGACCAGTCTATTATCAGCTGGATCAGGCCGACAACCCGGGACCAGTCTATTATCACCCGGATCAAGCCGACAACCAGGGACCACTCTATTATCATTTGGATCAGGCCGACAACCCGGGACCAGTCCATTATCCCCCGGATCAACTTGACAACCTGGGACCAGTCTATTATCAGCAGGATCAAGCCGAAAACCAGGGACCAGTCTATTATCACCCGGATCAAGCCGACAACCTGGGACCAGTCTATTATCAGCAGGATCAAGCAGACAACCTGGGAACAGTCTATTATCAGCAGGATCAAGCCGACAACCTGGTACCAGTCTCTTATCACCAGGATCAAGGTGACAACCTGGAACCAGTCTATTATCACCCGGATCAAGCCGACAACCAGGGACCAGTCTATTATAAGCAGGATCAAGCAGACAACCTGGGACCAGTCTATTATCACCTGGATCAAGCCTACTACCTGGGACTAGTCTATTATAAGCAGGATCAAGCTGACAACTCAGGACCAGTCTCTTATCACCAGGATAAAGCCGACAACCTGGGACCAGTCTATTATCAGCAGGATCAAGCCGACAACCTGGGACCAGTCTATTATCACATGGATCAAGCCGACAACCTGGGACTAGTCTGTTATCAGCAGGATCATGCCGACAACCAGGGACCAGTCTATTATCACCTGGATCAAGCCGACAACTCAGGACCAGTCTCTTATCACCAGGATCAAGCCGACAACCTGGTACCAGTCTCTTATCACCAGGATCAAGGTGACAACCTGGGACCAGTCTATTATCAGCAGGATCAAGCCGACAACCAGGGACCAGTCTATTATCACCTGGATCAAGCCGACAACCTGGGACCAGTCTATTATCAGCAGGATCAAGGCGACAACCTGGGACTAGTCTATTATCAGCAGGATCAAGCCGACAACCAGGGACCAGTCTATTATCACCTGGATCAAGCCGACAACCTGGGACCAGTCTATTATCACCTGGATCAAGCCGACAACCTGGGACTAGCCTATTATCACCTGGATCAAGCCGACAACCTGGGACCAGTCTATTATCAGCAGGATCAAGCAGACAACCTGTGACCAGTCTATTATCACCCGGATCAAGCCGACAACCAGGGACCAGTCTATTATAAGCAGCATCAAGCAGACAACCTGGGACCAGTCTATTATCAAAAGGATCAAGCCGACAACCAGGGACCAGTCTATTATAAGCAGGATCAAGCAGACAACCTGGGACCAGTCAATTATCACCTGGATCAAGCCGACTACCTGGGACTAGTCTATTATCAGCAGGATCAAGCTGACAACTCAGGACCAGTCTCTTATCACCAGGATCAAGCCGACAACCTGGGACCAGTCTATTATCAGCAGGATCAAGCCGACAACCTGGGACCAGTCTATTATCACCTGGATCAAGCCGACAACCAGGGACCAGTCTATTATCACCTGGATCAAGCCGACAACCTGGGACCAGTCTATTATCAGCAGGATCAAGCCGACAACCTGGGACTAGTCTATTATCAGCAGGATCAAGCCGACAACCAGGGACCAGTCTATTATCACCTGGATCAAGCCGACAACCTGGGACCAGTCTATTATCACCTGGATCAAGCCGACAACCTGGGACTAGTCTATTATCACCTGGATCAAGCCGACAACCTGGGACCAGTCTATTATCAGCAGGATCAAGCAGACAACCTGGGACCAGTCTATTATCACCCGGATCAAGCCGACAACCAGGGACCAGTCTATTATCCCCCGGATCAACTCGACAACCAGGGACCAGTCCATTATCCCCCGGATCAACTCGACAACCTGGGACCAGTCTATTATCAGCAGGATCAAGCCGACAACCAGGGACCAGTCTATTATCACCCGGATCAAGCCGACAACCTGGGACCAGTCTATTATCACCTGGATCAGGCCGACAACCCGGGACCAGTCCATTATCCCCCGGATCAACTCGACAACCTTGGACCAGTCTATTATCAGCAGGATCAAGCCGACAACCAGGGACCAGTCCATTATCCCCCGGATCAACTCGACAACCTGGGACCAGTCTATTATCAGCAGGATCAAGCCGACAACCAGGGACCAGTCTATTATCACCTGGATCAAGCCGACAACCTGGGACCAGTCTATTATCAGCAGGATCAAGCAGACAACCTGGGAACAGTCTATTATCAGCAGGATCAAGCCGACAACCTGGTACCAGTCTCTTATCAGCAGGATCAAGCAGACAACCTGGGAACAGTCTATTATCAGCAGGATCAAGCCGACAACCTGGTACCAGTCTCTTATCACCAGGATCAAGGTGACAACCTGGAACCAGTCTATTATAACCCGGATCAAGCCGACAACCAGGGACCAGTCTATTATAAGCAGGATCAAGCAGACAACCTGGGACCAGTCTATTATCAGCAGGATCAAGCAGACAACCTGGGACCAGTCTATTATCACCTGGATCAAGCCGACAACCTGGGACTAGTCTATTATCACCTGGATCAAGCCGACAACCTGGGACCAGTCTATTATCAGCAGGATCAAGCAGACAACCTGGGACCAGTCTATTATCACCCGGATCAAGCCGACAACCAGGGACCAGTCTATTATAAGCAGGATCAAGCAATCATTTCCTGTCCTTTAGAGCTCTTTGATCTGTTTTGACGTCTTTGTATGCTTTGATCTTTGTTGCTGCTGAGTTCTTTGAAATATTAGTTTATAAGGCTTGGGAGAGGAAATAAATACACTTTGGTGTTGGTTGCAAGCCTACAACCTGGGACCAGTCTATTATCACCAAGAACAAACCGACATCCAGGTACCAGTCATAACATGGATCAACTCTCCAACCTGGGACCAGTCTATTATCACCAGGATCAAGCCGACAACCAGGTACCAATCCATCATAATATGGATCACCTCGATCAAGGCGGTGGTCACCAGCGACCAGTCTATTATCACCTGGATCAAGCCGACAACCTGGGACCAGTCTATTATCACCTGGATCAAGCCGACAACCTGGGACCAGTCTATTATCAGCAGGATCAAGCCGACAACCAGCCCCCATTCTATTATCACCTGGATCAAGCCGACAACCTGGGACCAGTCTATTATCACCTGGATCAAGCCGACAACCTGGGACTAGTTCATTATCAGCAGGATCAAGCCGATAACCAGGGACCAGTCTATTATCAGCAGGATCAAGCCGACAACCTGGGACCAGTCTATTATCACCTGGATCAAGCAGACAACCTGGGACCAGTCTATTATCACCTGGATCAAGCCGACAACCTGGGACTAGTCTATTATCACCTGGATCAAGCCGACAACCTGGTACCAGTCTCTTATCAGCAGGATCAAGCAGACAACCTGGGACCAGTCTATTATCACCTGGATCAAGCAGACAACCTGGGAACAGTCTATTATCAGCAGGATCAAGCCGACAACCTGGTACCAGTCTCTTATCAGCAGGATCAAGCAGACAACCTGGGAACAGTCTATTATCAGCAGGATCAAGCCGACAACCTGGTACCAGTCTCTTATCACCAGGATCAAGGTGACAACCTGGAACCAGTCTATTATAACCCGGATCAAGCCGACAACCAGGGACCAGTCTATTATAAGCAGGATCAAGCAGACAACCTGGGACCAGTCTATTATCAGCAGGATCAAGCAGACAACCTGGGACCAGTCTATTATCACCTGGATCAAGCCGACAACCTGGGACTAGTCTATTATCACCTGGATCAAGCCGACAACCTGGGACCAGTCTATTATCAGCAGGATCAAGCAGACAACCTGGGACCAGTCTATTATCACCCGGATCAAGCCGACAACCAGGGACCAGTCTATTATAAGCAGGATCAAGCAATCATTTCCTGTCCTTTAGAGCTCTTTGATCTGTTTTGACGTCTTTGTATGCTTTGATCTTTGTTGCTGCTGAGTTCTTTGAAATATTAGTTTATAAGGCTTGGGAGAGGAAATAAATACACTTTGGTGTTGGTTGCAAGCCTACAACCTGGGACCAGTCTATTATCACCAAGAACAAACCGACATCCAGGTACCAGTCATAACATGGATCAACTCTCCAACCTGGGACCAGTCTATTATCACCAGGATCAAGCCGACAACCAGGTACCAATCCATCATAATATGGATCACCTCGATCAAGGCGGTGGTCACCAGCGACCAGTCTATTATCACCTGGATCAAGCCGACAACCTGGGACCAGTCTATTATCACCTGGATCAAGCCGACAACCTGGGACCAGTCTATTATCACCTGGATCAAGCCGACAACCTGGGACTAGTCTATTATCAGCAGGATCAAGCCGACAACCAGCCCCCATTCTATTATCACCTGGATCAAGCCGACAACCTGGGACCAGTCTATTATCACCTGGATCAAGCCGACAACCTGGGACTAGTTCATTATCAGCAGGATCAAGCCGATAACCAGGGACCAGTCTATTATCAGCAGGATCAAGCCGACAACCTGGGACCAGTCTATTATCACCTGGATCAAGCAGACAACCTGGGACCAGTCTATTATCACCTGGATCAAGCCGACAACCTGGGACTAGTCTATTATCACCTGGATCAAGCCGACAACCTGGGACCAGTCTATTATCAGCAGGATCAAGCAGACAACCTGGGACCAGTCTATTATCACCCGGATCAAGCCGACAACCAGGGACCAGTCTATTATAAGCAGGATCAAGCAATCATTTCCTGTCCTTTAGAGCTCTTTGATCTGTTTTGACGTCTTTGTATGCTTTGATCTTTGTTGCTGCTGAGATCTTTGAAATATTAGTTTATAAGGCTTGGGAGAGGAAGTAAATACACTTTGGTGTTGGTTGCAAGCCTACAACCTGGGACCAGTCTATTATCACCAAGAACAAACCGACATCCAGGTACCAGTCATAACATGGATCAACTCTCCAACCTGGGACCAGTCTATTATAACCAGGATCAAGCCGACAACCAGGTACCAATCCATCATAATATGGATCACCTCGATCAAGGCGGTGGTCACCAGCGACCAGTCTATTATCACCTGGATCAAGCCGACAACCTGGGACCAGTCTATTATCAGCAGGATCAAGCCGACAACCTGGGACTAGTCTATTATCAGCAGGATCAAGCCGACAACCTGGGACCAGTCTATTATCACCTGGATCAAGCCGACAACCAGGGACCAGTCTATTATCACCTGGATCAAGGCGAAAACCTGGGACCAGTCTATTATCACCTGGATCAAGCCGACAACCTGGGACTAGTCTATTATCACCTGGATCAAGCCGACAACCTGGGACCAGTCTATTATCAGCAGGATCAAGCCGACAACCTGGGACTAGTATATTATCAGCAGGATCAAGCCGACAACCTGGGACCAGTCTATTATCACCTGGATCAAGCCGACAACCAGGGACCAGTCTATTATCACCTGGATCAAGCCGACAACCTGGGACCAGTCTATTATCAGCAGGATCAAGCAGACAACCTGGGACCAGTCTATTATCACCCGGATCAAGCCGACAACCAGGGACCAGTCTATTATCCCCCGGATCAACTCGACAACCTGGGACCAGTCTATTATCAGCAGGATCAAGCCGACAACCAGGGACCTGTCCATTATCCCCCGGATCAACTCGACAACCTGGGACCAGTCTATTATCAGCAGGATCAAGCCGACAACCAGGGACCAGTCTATTATCACCCGGATCAAGCCGACAACCTGGGACCAGTCTATTATCAGCAGGATCAAGCAGACAACCTGGGAACAGTCTATTATCAGCAGGATCAAGCCGACAACCTGGTACCAGTCTCTTATCACCAGGATCAAGGTGACAACCTGGGACCAGTCTATTATCACCTGGATCAAGCCGACAACCTGGGACTAGTCTATTATCAGCAGGATCATGCCGACAATCTGGGACTAGTCTATTATCAGCAGGATCAAGCCGACAACCAGGGACCGGTCTATTATCACCCGGATCAAGCCGACAACCTGGGACCAGTCTATTATCAGCAGGATCAAGCAGACAACCTGGTACCAGTCTCTTATCAGCAGGATCAAGCAGACAACCTGGGAACAGTCTATTATCAGCAGGATCAAGCCGACAACCTGGTACCAGTCTCTTATCACCAGGATCAAGGTGACAACCTGGAACCAGTCTATTATAACCCGGATCAAGCCGACAACCAGGGACCAGTCTATTATAAGCAGGATCAAGCAGACAACCTGGGACCAGTCTATTATCAGCAGGATCAAGCAGACAACCTGGGACCAGTCTATTATCACCTGGATCAAGCCGACAACCTGGGACTAGTCTATTATCACCTGGATCAAGCCGACAACCTGGGACCAGTCTATTATCAGCAGGATCAAGCAGACAACCTGGGACCAGTCTATTATCACCCGGATCAAGCCGACAACCAGGGACCAGTCTATTATAAGCAGGATCAAGCAATCATTTCCTGTCCTTTAGAGCTCTTTGATCTGTTTTGACGTCTTTGTATGCTTTGATCTTTGTTGCTGCTGAGATCTTTGAAATATTAGTTTATAAGGCTTGGGAGAGGAAGTAAATACACTTTGGTGTTGGTTGCAAGCCTACAACCTGGGACCAGTCTATTATCACCAAGAACAAACCGACATCCAGGTACCAGTCATAACATGGATCAACTCTCCAACCTGGGACCAGTCTATTATCACCAGGATCAAGCCGACAACCAGGTACCAATCCATCATAATATGGATCACCTCGATCAAGGCGGTGGTCACCAGCGACCAGTCTATTATCACCTGGATCAAGCCGACAACCTGGGACCAGTCTATTTTCACCTGGATCAAGCCGACAACCTGGGACCAGTCTATTATCACCTGGATCAAGCCGACAACCTGGGACTAGTCTATTATCAGCAGGATCAAGCCGACAACCAGCCCCCATTCTATTATCACCTGGATCAAGCCGACAACCTGGGACCAGTCTATTATCACCTGGATCAAGCCGACAACCTGGGACTAGTTCATTATCAGCAGGATCAAGCCGATAACCAGGGACCAGTCTATTATCAGCAGGATCAAGCCGACAACCTGGGACCAGTCTATTATCACCTGGATCAAGCCGACAACCTGGGACTAGTCTATTATCACCAGGATCAAAGTGACAACCTGGAACCAGTCTATTATCACCCGGATCAAGCCGACAACCAGGGACCAGTCTATTATAAGCAGGATCAAGCAGACAACCTCGGACCAGTCTATTATCACATGGATCAAGCCGACAACCTGGGACTAGTCTGTTATCAGCAGGATCATGCCGACAACCAGGGACCAGTCTATTATCACCTGGATCAAGCCGACAACTCAGGACCAGTCTCTTATCACCAGGATCAAGCCGACAACCTGGTACCAGTCTCTTATCACCAGGATCAAGGTGACAACCTGGGACCAGTCTATTATCAGCAGGATCAAGCCGACAACCAGGGACCAGTCTATTATCACCTGGATCAAGCCGACAACCTGGGACCAG